>NW_027263612.1:0-145115 GCF_044049455.1 Aspergillus lucknowensis | reverse complement strand
TCTAAGGAGGATTCAGGGAGGCTTTGGCGGCGTCGCGGGGTTCGGCGGGATCCCCGAGGCTGAGGCAACTCCAAATGTCGATCAGATTCAAGTGAGCGGATCAAAACAACGGGTCGTTGGGTGAAGACGCAGCAAACTGATACCCTGGAGTGAGGACACTGTTCTCCCCTCGGTCCGATCCATCAGTGTAATAGCCAGGGAAGCCTATGCTGGAGTTCGAACTGGGCTGCTTCCTGAATTGTGTCCACCCCTTCCACGGTGATCGATTCCGAATCCTGATGTTCTGAGTCTTAAGCTACGTTTTCCCGGTCTGAAAGTAGGATTTGCCTTTGGGCGGGGGATTGGAGGATTGTCGAGGACTATATTAGTTACGAGGTCCAATTCTCATAGATTTAGAATTAGCGAATGGAGGTTCTTTTGGATCAGGTCTTGGAAGCCGTAAGATTTCTCGTCCTCCCTCTACCAACATTTGTCGATTCCAATATGCGATGAAGGACCTCAAACGAGTATGTTGTAGCCTCACCAGGTGAGTGCGGGTGGGGGACGCGAGCATGGGAAGAAGGGGCGCCTTCACTACTGGGGGGCTCCGAAGCGCAAAAACCTATCCCATATCTGCTTAGGCGACTCCCGCGAATCCGAGTGGCGGAACTTTGCACCGTGGACGATGCATAATGAAGCCAGTCTGACCCCGTCTTATCTAGTATTGAATGGGATGCTCATGGTGGCATTGTGTTGGCACCATCGAACAGGACATCCCATTGCGACAAGTCCAGCTCAGGTGCGACGGCGAGAAATTCCGACCATAACTGGTCCCAGTTGGGATCCCACGGTCCAGGTTCTTGGGATGGATCATTCCCACCCGCACCCGTCACGATGGAGTCAGCGGGCAGACCACCGCTTGTGTTTTCATAGATGTTTGAATGGGAGGAGATATTGGTGGCGGCAGAAGAAGACCCCGTTGGCGTTGGGACAGCCGGCGGTCTTGTCTCCAATGTTGACGTTATTAGACGTAGATTCTTCTGAATTAGTTCCTTGAAGCTACAAGATTCCTCCATGGACCGTTCCAGGGTCTGATATGCGGCGAGGACTTTGACCTTCCTGGCCTCGGCATCCGGTGCGTGGGGGTTGAAGGAAACATCTGTTGCGAGCGTCAACGCTGCAATGAAAACATGATGCACGACGATCCAAAACCGAGAGGGCCGCAGCCCAACCTGAGAAGGGGATATGTCCATCGAGCGGCGAAGGTCTAGCACAGCCTGTGCGGAGCGGACGCAAACCTCGCGCGAATAGGCGTATTTGGGATCTGCTATGCCTGGAATATGGTAGGGTCGGTGGAGCCGGCATAGACGGGTATGGAAAGAGAGATGGGAGGTGGTTCGTT
Organism: Aspergillus lucknowensis; assembly: GCF_044049455.1. Taxonomy (NCBI): domain Eukaryota; kingdom Fungi; phylum Ascomycota; class Eurotiomycetes; order Eurotiales; family Aspergillaceae; genus Aspergillus; species Aspergillus lucknowensis. The sequence goes on along the minus strand of NW_027263612.1, from coordinate 143,734 downwards.
GCCAGGTAATGTAGTGTCGCTCCGCACATAATCCTTCGGTTTGTTTGATGCTTTCCGGGTCAAGTTTGTAGAATACAGGGAGTTCATCCAGACAAGATCGGAACCGTGCGTCCAGAGCTAGGATTACGCTGTAGTCAGGTTCTTGTACTTCGGCTAGGACAGGCGGCATTGCATCAGCCACCTCACGACATATTTCTGCGAATTTGACGCGGTATATGAAACCCGTCATTGATGTGGGTTCCGATAAGGGCTGTACATTGGATATGCCTTCCGAGGTGATGTACTCGTCGTCTACATTGCTCGGGAGGTCGACACACATATGTTTCGGCTGAAATACGTACGTGCCTTCTTGATTGCCTCCGGCGAAAGCACTGAGCCTATAATTCATGAGCACAAATTGGATTATTGAGTTTACCCAATCTTACCAGTCAGTTGCAACCATGTTCCACCATATCCGCCTCTGGACTTCCGCTTCGATCATGTTGCAGCCCTCCAGCTGTCTCCGTTTACGGTTTTGTGGAGCGTCAAGACAATGAATCTGCATCGAACGCGCCATCCAATAGCACCGCATCCGAATTAAATGAGCTTCCACTGGGCAGCCGTTCTCATTGGAGACCAAATGAGTTAGAATTGTCATCGCGGCCAAAGCCGTCGTTGATGGGGGAACTTGTTGGCTGTCTTCCATAACGGATTGGGAAATTTGCATGTACGACTTAAAGGCCGCATCGGCTTGGTCAGGTGTCGCAGCCAGTTGCTGTAGGAGCTGCGGAGAGAAGACCAGAGCCGAGCCTGCGAATATGCTGAAAAGTAGAAGTAGTGTTGTGGGGTCCGGGGCTGTGTCGTCGAGTACATTGAGATATGTCTGCTCTAGTAAATTGCGAGTTGACGGGATATGGAGGACACCGATTGTTGGTTGCATCCTCCCGACAAAATGGCTGAGCAATGCCCTCGCCTCGCTTATCGGTGGAAGATGCGTAGCTAAAGAGAGACCATTCCGAGCCCGTTCATGGGCTGAAAACTGCGAATGGGCATTAAATCGTGTAAACCGCAAAGCTAACGGCGGTTCAGCCTGCAATAATGTCAGCAGTCCGAATCCACGCAGAGCCAAGCAGAAGCATACATCAACCTCTGACTGTGGCGTCCCTTTGCTGGGATCCGTAAAAACCGCCTGTTCTAGTCTCTTAAGTCGGCTAGATACATCGTCTAACCTCCTTCGCAGCGTTAGTATTCATTGTTTTCCCGTGTCACGTGGAGAAACTGACCTGATTTTCGGCCCTCCAGGGGGAGACTGGGGAGTTGCCAGTGTTTGGTCCGCGTTTCCATGATATAGGGAATTGGAGGCGTGTGTCGGTGGGCTACCAAACTGGCTTTTCCCGTCGTACTCGCACGGAATGTTCCTTTGAGTGCAGTTCGAGCAGGGCCGGGCGCGGTCGCACCGGCGCTTCTTTTGTCGGCACGCTTGACATGACGGAGGTGGCCTTCCCCATTGGTCGGTCATTCCCATGGGGACTGTCCGTTTCATGATGCGGAGTGAAGCGGATGAGATAAGAGAGGCATGTTTGGCTGAAGATTGGGGGTCAGGAGGAAGAAGAACGGCTGAGTTCCCTGGAAGGCTGGTGAGAGGCTTAGCCGAAATGAGTTTAGATCCACTCCAGCTTGGCGGCGCATGCCACGTGCAAGTCAAGCCAATTACCGATTATGCCTCCCGACAGGGTTCAAGAAGTTGTAAATTGTCCGGCAGTTCGACTCTCGAGATAGCGGTGGCTGAAATGGTCAACACGCTAGGGCTAGGGCTAAGGCTACCAGGGTTGGGAGAACTGTGGCGAGGGCCTGTACTGGGCAAATAAACACAGCCCTAGGAGGTTCTCGAAGTATAACCAGAGAGGTATGAGGCATTCCGGTTCAATTGTATTACATACCGGGACGAACAAGCCCTCTCCCCAAAGTATAACACGCTGAGAGTGCAGAGTGTACTTTATCTGATTGAACAGCCGACAGCATCCGCCATACCCAGAACCTCATGTCCACTCGTTAGCGTTCGGATTATACTTCCTTCTCGCAATTCCGACGTTGCTTCGATCACGTAGGTATTCGGTCATGGACTGACCCTCCGGAAGCATGTGTGGAATTCAAATACTTCACCTGTGCGTGGTCGTTCTGACTTTTATTCTTTTGTGACGCCGAGCCGGCTACCTCGCTCAATACCATCATTTTGCAAGTTGTTACTTCACTGTCCAGTTCCTAACCTCGATCAAATATGCCTCAAAAAGGTAGTCCCCAGGGGTGCTTCGTCTATCGGCTGTGGTGTCGGCTCCTCCGCCCTAGACCGCCAGAGAAGGAGAAAGCCCTGAATCTACTGCGGACTGCCTTTAAGAACACCGGGGAAACCTCGAAAAAGGGGATGGACATCAGTCTTAAAGAGTTAAAATCGCTCGGACTCAAAGTCGACATGTCAACTTTGAGGCTCGAAGATGAAACAGCTACTACTCTCACTGCGACTAGCAGTCCCTCCTCATACACCCCCGACAAAATCTGGGACGCCTTTACCCCGTTGACGCGAGAGTTCATGTCCCAGCATGGACTTTCCTTTGAGCCATCCGTTCCACCCACAGAAAAGCATGAGTGGCTGTTTCATCAAGCAACCATACCCAGCAAGGAGGCTGCCTGGGAGCTCTCCCACTGGTACAAACGGGCTTCGAAGCAGATGGGACTGAACTTCGCCACGCGCTACTGTGACGTGCCGCGGTACGTAAGCCCCCAATCTGACTCCTCAATCCAAGCTGTTGGTTATACTCTCCATCGAACACCACCGCTGATATACTATCGTCGTGGAGAGTTTCGTTCGCGCACGAATTCACCCCGTTGCGAGAGCTCCCTCCTGTCGAATGGGAGCCCACGAGCCGGGTTGTCAACCGCGCTCTGGGTCTCGTCAAGATAATTGTCTATAGCGAATTCCTCGCGGACCCGGACTGCATCCTCCAGTCCGAGTTGAAAATTATTCTCGCGGCGATGGCGACCTGTATCATTGAGAAGTGGTTCGACTTCAACCGAGGCCTTCGGGTACGTCACTTCACTTGTCTTATATCAAGATTAAGCCCACCCCGCTCGACTCGATGACACCCAAACGGGCGTGCTGGCTAACTGACTTAGGTTCTCCTGTGTTCACTGGTGCGCCCACGCAGGGGAAGAATCGTCCTGGCCCATTTTGACGGGTCCCGGCTGCGCATTCGCGTGTCTCATCATCTGCGCGCAGGTGCGCAGGACAGGGAGTGCTGGGACTGGTTTTCTAGGTACCTCGCGAATGACATTGTGAATGGGCCTCGTGCGGGGGTTGTCAAGAGGAAAGACTTTGAGAAGTAGTTGCGAGCGGCAGACTGTGTGGTGACGGCGAACAACCCTTCAGCTATGCATCTGACATGTATGAACTGGATGAATCTTGGTGGAGTGCAGCTAGTCAATGATTGAATGCTTCAGGACCATCCGATAACCCGTATGGGTGATCTACGTTCATTGCTCTCAGCCTCTTACAAACTTGCCTGCTCGATACCGTCCAACACCTTATAGACAGCCTTAATGTAAGCGTGGGCATTCGAATTCCCCAACGTCCCCTGCTCCATCCGGTTCATCGCATACGTAAACGTAACCCCGCGATCCAAATCCATAACCGCCAGCGACCCTCCCCAACCGCCCCAAAAGCACACCCTCCTCCCAGTCGGCATCCAATCCACCGTCCCATTCGCAAGCCCAAACCCAATCCCCATCTTCAGATTATCCCCAAGGATAAGGTCCGGCCCTTCCGTCTGCGTCTGGAAAATCAAATCCACCGTCTCGGGCTTCAGATACCGCACCCCGTCGACCTCCCCGCCCAGCGTAATGATGTCAAGTATACGGTTGAACCCCTTCGCATTCGAAAACCCGCCAATGGAACCGATCCCAGACCGCCGGAACTCAGGCGTAGCCGAGTACGCCGCCTGCATGCGGAATCCCATGAACGCCCTCACCGCGATACTAGGACCGCCGGGTGCCTTTGCCGCGGCCTCGAGGGCCTCCCGTGGAATCTCGGGGGCGGGGAGTAACTCTCCGATCCGGGCCCACTCCTTTTCATCGGTGATACCCATGTGGAAATCTGCGCCACGCGGGAGGGAAAGCTCCTCGCGGACAAATTCCCCGAGCGGCTTGCCCGCGACGCGCTCGATGAGCCCGTTCAATAGATGACCATGCGAGATCAGGTGGTACCCGCTGACAGAGCCGGGCTCCCACCACGGTTTCTGCGAGAGCAGCTTCTCCGTTGCGAGGGGGACATTGAAGAGCGTGTCGAAGTCGATCTCGGGTTCCCATGAGGGTAACCCGGCCGTGTGTGCGAGGAGATGTCGGACCAGGATCGGCCGTTTGTCCTCGGTGTCGAAGGCAGGCCAGTACTTGGCCACGGGGTCGTCGGGGTCCAATTGGCCGCGGTCGATGAGGAGGAGAGCGGCGAGGGCTGTGATTGTTTTTGAAATCGACCAGACGGGCACGATTGTGTCCTGTTCCCAGGGTCTATCGCGGGCGGGCGTTGCGTGGCCGCCCCAGACGTCGATGACGGGCTTGCCGTGGATGGAGACGCAGATGGAGGCGCCGAGTTCCTTTTCCGAGGAGAGGTTCTGCGCGAGAATGTCGCGGACGGGGGCGAAGTGTGGGTCGCAGTGACCTTGGATGGAAGTCATGGTGGATTGATTGCCTGTGGGAAGTTGAAGCTGAGGAGGGGGGGGGTTCCGAGGCTGGGTTGCGGGGATTGCCGGGCTTAAGAAGTCTTCAGCTGCACAGCCGCTGTGCACATTAGTGATCTAAGAGCTCTTCACTTGACGGCCGTCCAGCAGCGTTGAGTTGGGGACTCCGCAATCCGCGGGCCAACCCGCGGGTCAGCACATCCGGTTTAACAACTTTCATTGAACCGCTGTATCTCCAACCGAGGCAATTGGCAAAGATATCCTGGTGGCTTTCCCGGCATCCGACAGGGCGCGCATCCGACAGGGCGCTTTGGCCGTCCATTCCGTTCCGCCCTTCTCATCTCCTTCCCGGAGCCACCCTTCCACTGACTTGATCTCGTTCGGATGCTGGGGACTGAATTTACCGCCGCAAACCCCCAATGTCTCGGTTCATTTGTCGGGGCCTGGTGGGCCTTCTTTGCTCGTGGGTGAGCCCTAAGTTGAGTCTTTCTTCCTACAGCTACAACGTGGCACTTGAATCACTGCTCCCCGCATCATCGCCTACCTCCTCTTGTCCATCTTCATCATCCCCGCTCTCCTCCTCCACGTTGTCCTCCTCGCTCTCCTCCTCACCCTCCTCCTCCTCGCTATCTTCTTCTTCCTCCTCCTCCTCCTCCTCCTCCTCCTCCTCCTCCTCCTCCTCCTCCTCACTCTCCCCCTCACTCTCCCCCTCACTCTCTTCCTCTTCTTCCTCCTCCCCCTCAGACCAGTCAGCCCAACTCGCCGTATCATCCGACATATCCGGTTCGTCCGACGACTCAAACCCAACCCGCTGCCAAAAGCTCGGGTACCCCTCGTCCTGCCCGGCAAACAAGTCATTCGATATCACGGGTAAAGCGATCTTCTTTTGATCATCCACATGCACCATCCAGTCATTCTTGAAGAAGTCCAGAAGCAGGTGATACCCTTTCTCAGACTCACGGAACAGGATCGGCGGAATCAGCAGCTTGGGCGTGTCAATCTCGCCACCGATCTGGATCACCGAGGTGGGGCCCGCATCTGGCCAACAGGCCGCGAAGTTGATCGGAGGGATGGACGGGTGGCCTGACGGCTGCAGGAAAAATATCTTGTCGCCCTGGACCTTGATGTGGCTTTCGTTGATGCAGATCTCTTGTCCGAGGATCACGAGAGGCGTCCCGAAGAGCCGGCGCCAGGTGTACTTCCAGCATTTTTTGTAGTCGTCCAGGACTTCTTTGTCGTTCCATGCGTCGAAGGTCTCGTAGCAGTGGAACGCGCAGCACGGCTTCATCTCGGACAATTCGTCGGAATCGGGCCCGAACTCGTCGGGGGGGGCGCGTTTTACGAAGGGTACCTTGTCGCGTTTCTGGATCAGCGGTTGGATGTCGGACTTCGAGAGGCGTTTCAACGGTGGTTCGTTTGACTCATTAGTGGTAGAGTCTGTCATAATTGACCAGATATCGTCGGCCCTGGCGAATCGCTTCCGTATCGGAGTGGCCTTACACAAAGAGCGGAATGGCTTGCCTTGGATTTTACAGTTATAGTAGTCCAGTGCGGCTATCATTCCACAGTCCGCGGTTTGGATGGCCGGAGATCGCTTGAACCAGTAATCGTACCCGTTCGTGACAAACTCGACCCCGCGGAAAGCCTTATGGAGATAGAGTGGCGGCTCTGTGGATTCCCTCTCGATAGCCCAATGAAGTGAGTTGGCGCGCTCGAAGAAATCATGCGCGTCCTTCGTGAGCTCCTCGTTAAACACACTCTCCCCGGTGAGGTAGCATGCTGTGCTGAATAGAGACGACACCCGAGCATCGTGGATGGCATTTTCGTCTTTGAAGACCAGCTCGCTGCGAATGAAGACCTTCTTATTGTCAAGGAATGGATGACCCTCGTGCTCCAGTCTCTGGTCGAATATCACGCACTGCATTTCCTCCACGCTGTTAAGGTTGACGTCGCCGACGCGCAGGGCAGGACTGCCCACTCCCGCGGTGAGGTATATTAGAATCGTAAACTTGGATATCTGGGACCGGGAACCGTCGTAATACGGGGTGTCGAGATGGCTCGTAAAGCGGTGGTCCCCAGGAGAGAATCGATTGCATCGGAAGACGTAGTTCACGAATTCGAACGACCCGTAGAGGGTTCCGCCAGAAAGATAATTAAGAATACCGCTGTTTCGGACAGCCCTACCGAGAGCTTTGCTGAGGAGCGCCGAGTGGAAGATAAATCGCTCTCCGCCGCGAGTCCCCTTGTTTAGCGGCGCCGTGTATAGATCCAGCGATGCCAGCTTCTTTACCAGCGCAGTCTCAGGGCCCCGTAGCGTGCATGTATAAATTTCGCGGCCCTCTTCAAGGTGGCGGGGCGTAGAGAACGATATCCCAAGATCCTGGCTTCTTCTCTCGATCCATCGGTCCAGAGGAACGATGTTCTCAAAGTTGTGATATGAGAGCTCCCTCGGATCCACGAATGCAACGAACAGTCTTGGTTCTTCGAATATCAGGGCGAACAGGGGTGCCAACCCGGGGTCAGCTTCATAGTCAATGTTCTCGATTATCTTCAAGGATTTGAAACTGGAGGATGGACAGAACGAGACGTCCATCCCACCCACCCGCGTGGACTCGACCGACTCGTCTATCACCTCAACCATACCGTTGAGGATGCGCTTCTCGCGTTCGTCGGCAAGGTTCCGCCATGCCGCAATGTAAAGGTCTCGGACGCCGACACCCACGATGTGTTTCATCTCCTTGGATAGAGAGCGATACGTCTCTCTCCCCTTGTGCACATCGGCCAGCAAACTCTCATAGAAGGGTAGAGACCGCAGGCGCACACTGTCAGGATCATCCTCCAGAGCGGATTCGAAAACAAGCGGGTGAACCCCGCCACCCATCGCGACTCCGGAGACAATATCCGCCATGATCTTCGAGTCATCGTCCACATGCTTCCCGATCACGTTTCTGACCTTGGTTTTGTCGATCTGAGGTTTGCCTTCGCTGGAAATGCTGCACCACTTTGCGCACGTGCTGCCGCGGAGGGGCCACTGCAACGGGGTGGGCGACTCCACGCGCTCGCGCTTTTGCTCCGGAGCTCCCCCATCGCTGCCCTGAGAGAGCTGTCGTTTCCTCGTGCTGTCCATCTTGCTTTCACCTGGTTGTGCTTCCCAAGCAGAGACAAATGGAGGAAATCCTGTCGCGTTCACTCCAGGCACCAGCACCTCGTATCGGCCTCAGCGTTGATGCACGTGACTCCTAACGGGCTCCAGGCAAAGAAACATCAAAACATCAGCCTCACCCCTCAGCAAGTCACCAGAACTCCAAGTCTCGTTGTAATTTGTCTTTATTTGAAGTCGAGTCTTATTTCCCCTCGCACCCACCCTCCAGCTGGCGCTGCGAGCACGATGGAGAGGCTTCCACTAGAAATCTTGCGGAGTATATGTGATTCGGTAAGACGTTTAATCCCCTTCGTCTTCAATCTATCTCGGTCGATGACATGTTCCAGGTTTCCCACAATAGTTGGCTCGGCCTTTGCGCCTTCCGCTTGGTGAGCCGCGCTTGCTGCCACGCCGCGGCACCGGCAGTCTTCCACACCATCACCGTAAATCTCGACCATGACACAATGCAAGAGACATTGTTGGGCTTAACCCTGGTACTGGGCATCATCATCGACGATATGCACGCACACTCAACCTCGTTTCTTTCACGTTGCGGACAGACCCTCGGGAATGGGTTTGTCTCCGTCGTTACGGGCTGGAGGCCGACTTCTTCGAATTCATCCCTCCAGCGGCTGTAGAGGCATTCATGGAATCACAGCTCACTGCTGCCAGGATTCAACGATTCGGGGTTGGAACACGGAGGCTACTCATGTCCGAATATGGAGCCGAAAGTGGCAGCTGGTGGCCGCGTTAATCCCCTGTCTTACCACCTGACGGAACTTAATTACGGAATTTACGAAATGTTCCCTCCTTCCCTGCATCAGGCTATTCTGCGGCACCATCCAAACTGCCTTCTGAACATCTGGACCCCCGATCAGTGTATTTCACTCGTCCAAGGAATCCAACTGGGACTCCTGCCTGGTTATCATACCACCCAATGCTCCACGACCTTATTCAGTCTGGTACGCGGATGCCAACGCGTATCAGAAGCTTTACGGCAACGTGTCCCCCCATTTTGGACCGCGAACATGCGGGTAGGATGGTGATGGACGAAATTATATTATCCCGTTTATCGCCGGATCCCCCATCTCAAGCACCTTCTGATCAATCATTCCATGTGGAGGATACCAGAAGTCCAGAGCATCTCGCAGGTCGAGCAAAGGTGCCAAGCACTGGCGACAAGGGTCAGTCCGCAACCACAGACCCGTCTACAATCTATCTCTTCAACGGTATCGGGCCGGCGGATGACATATTACTGCGACTGACAGAGAGTCTCGACCTCTCGAGCCTGCGATCACTCGACATCGCACCCTCGTATGGGTTTGAGGAAACCGTCTTTGCTCAAGCCGCGCGGCGTCTCCCACATCTTGAAAGACTTTTTATTACTTTTGCTCGTACGGGACTGGTAAGCCATGCCTGGAGCCCCGTCCGGGCGATTATGTCGATGCGGCCTTTGAAATTCCTCTGCCTTCATGGTCTTCGAGATGTCTCCCAACTTCATCTGGTTCTGTCCCGCCATGGGCCGACGCTACATGGTCTCATCATCGGAGGTGAATCCTCTTACGTTCTTAGCCCCATTAAAGTGGGTTCTTCAGATGTCACCCAAATGGCCGTATCCTGCCCAAACCTGAGAGAGCTTCGCTTAGAGATAAAGCGGCGGGGCGGTAGTGTCAACGAGCGTCGCATGTATGAATCCCTCGCAAATTTTACCGCACTACGTAGTCTGATCCTGGATCTCTATTGCGATGTCCAACCACTGACTTCGCCGCCAGATTCGAGTACAAGTCCCTCGTTGCTGCGTGAAATACTCGTCAACACTGCGACAGACAAGGAGCTAGTTGAGTCCATCCAGAGAATCATATGCTCTAAACAGAAGGGAAGAACACTCCGAAATCTCTGCTGTGTACCGTTTGTGCGTTCCACCATCCTACGGCATGAAGAATATGTTCACGTGCATCTTTGTTGGTCGTACCTTTCTCGGCGCGTAGACTCCGACGAGGATTGGGGGATAGTGGAGGTAGGCAAGGCAGCACGAGAGCTTTGAATCGTCCTGCACGGCCCCGTTACACTGTCAAGAGCTTTGAAGAGAACTATATTTGAGCTGTGGCCTGGGGAAGGTTTATGGGAAGAGCGCTGGACGAGCTTTCCGTTGCACAGTGACGAAAGAGAGGGTTCATAGTCCCACCGCCGACAGACACACTAGGCCCGCTCAACACGCCGTCTAATGCCTCACCCAAGAAATCAGTCATTTGTCTGCAGGAAATATCGGAGTCAAAGCCACCGAGATTCTGACATACCGCGAGCAGAGTTCTGCAATAACGAAGATCTCAGCGGTCCCACAGATGGGACCGCATTCATAGAAGCTGCGAAGCTATCTCTGCCAGTCGACCGGCCTGTCTGACTCCGGTTGATTTATGGATTCTAAAGAGGTACTTAAAGGCAAATGACCGAACATCTGAGTGGTTGAGTGTTTCTGCAGCAATGTGGTGAAGTGGGTGGATGGCAGCGAGAATATCTGAAAACAGTCAGCCATGAGGGAAAACCCGGAGAACCATATAGGGGAAGCTGACGTGGAGTCCCATCGAAACTAGGCACCGAGATACAAATTTCAGTGCAGAGGTCACGCACTACAGCTCGCGCACGAGATTTAAAATCGACATCAAACCCGAGCCCGGAGCAATTCTCCAGAATCAACTGGTTCACCAATACCCTCATCATCCGCCAATTAAGCCACGCCTTTGCGACCCAGAGATTTGCGTAACGATGCTGCTTGCCTGAGAAGTACACCTTGTCTGCGGATTCAGGGGCGGGGACAATTTGATACGCCCATTTCACCATGGCGCTGAGCCTCCAATCTTCAAGGTCAGCGTCAATCGCGAGAGCCTGTTCGCAGATACCCAGGGTATCGACAAGTCCGTGTGCAATTGCCGCCCGAAGATTGATTAGCCGAAAAGAAATTTCGCTAATAGATCCCGGAGTGGCAAGATTCCCATCCTTCCATGACTGCCGGAGGGTGCTTGTTTCAAAGCCGTATGTTGTGTTGACTAGGGCCGGAGGGACCGGAAGCTTCTGCGCCATGCACGCTACGAGCTATGGTGTGTCAGCTATGCCGGGGCATGTTGAGGAGGAGGGGGTTGGTATGCATAGGAGATGGCCACATGGTGATGCCTACAATTTGTGATCGTGCGTGGACGTAAAGCTGTCCCCCGCGCTCTCGGGCGAACTGGTCCTGGCCTCGAAGCTGGAGTAGAGTTAATGCCCCAGTAACATGGGCTGTCCAGTACCGGCTCTCATCGATTGTCTCAAACGAGACTATCTGTATTAATTAAGGAGGTCAGATTGATAGAAACGAAGTCAGCCGTCGGGATTTTACCTCGAACAAGCCGAGCAAGATGACGGCCATGAGCGTTGTGTCCGCCGCAGCTGCAGTGGGATCAAGTAACGCATCGTTCAGCTCTGACAGAGCGATGCAGTACCGTTCTCGCGATCGGGAAGCAATTTGAGGCGCGTAAGAAGTATTGGCCAGCCCCGCCATGCCGACCGCTTCAACGGCAGCACGGAGAGCCTCGCAGGATGTACCGTCAAGATACGATTGACTCAGCCAGTCACAGGGAGTATTGGCAAGGTAAGGACCATCATAGGTGTTATACTTCGAGAAGAAGAAGCCCGCCGCCAGTTCTTGAACTGGAAGCGATGGATTGTAGTATATCGTTTCGCGCCCCTGGTCCAGCTTCAGTGAAGAAGTTGTTGACACCCGACGGGCCAGGCGAAGCGCACGCGATGATTCATCACGAAATAAGACGTCTCCCAGATCTCGATAGCCGGGACAGACTCGATTCGACTTCTCACATTTCAGGCAGCGTGGTTTCCGCTCATCACACTGGCTGGGTCAGTCGTTCGTCACAAGGAGTGTACTACAAGCACAAGAAGGCGCGCAAACCTTGATTTTCCGGCGACGACACAGTTCGCAGCCTTTGCTCAGGGCACCGTAGTAAACCATTCTGAACTGAACGTGCTGGAATGAATATCATGTTGCAGCTGGTGGAAGATGAAGCAGTGATGGTACCGACGCTGCGAAGGCTGAAAAGCACCTGACCTCGACACTCGAACCCTTTCCATTTAGGGCTAGGTTCGCACTCTTCCCCTCGATTTGGTATAGCGCTACACTGCCTCAGGCCTCAATTATGGTGGGCACACGACCCAGGACCAACAAAGAGTCCATGCAGCCCTGTTGCTGGTTATTCAGCTGGTGATATATCTTATGTGTGCGGAGTAGATAAACATAGGAACAGCACGGTTAAATCAGGGGAATACCTGCTAATCATGGCTTCTCAAGATTATCCTAGAACTTGAACGCGTCAAAACAACATTTACAAATATCAATTCAACTATAATTCCCCAGGACAGGAAGAATGGGGGGCTGTGCCTATCCAGCAGTCTCTGCTCGTTCCATTGCTTTATATTACACAATAATATGATATAGCTCCTTCAGGAAGAGGCGTTGGTGTATCCAAGTACTTCCTCTTGTGAATGGAAGCAAGATATATATATATACAATGAACATTATCATCGTTACGGCTGACTCGCAGAATGCATACGACACCCTTCCCCTCAACCCAATGCTCAGAGACTGAAGTCACATCTCATTGACCTGCATATTGGTTCTAGTTTATCTTACAAATACTCTGTAAAGTCGGTATTGAGTGCCTGATATGACATGCGCGAATGTGTTCGCTTGGCTGGTCAATTGGTAACTTATCTGGGGAGTCCCCACACGCACGGGACAACAGCCCAGAGAGCTAGCCAACAGGCTGTGGCATTCATTCTGTGATGGAAGTTGATGCTGTCCCTTTCTGTCTCACCTGATTGGCTGTGGTTCGCGGCCCTGCCAAGCAATACGATTATTATATAAGCTGGCCTTCATTTGGCTGTCGACACACAGTAGCTAGCAACCAAGCGACTTCGTTCTGGCCCAACAAGGAGCAGGGAATTAACTCATGTGAGGTTTGCAGGTCTTTCACGGCGCCTACATAATGCAGAGACCGATGGAGAAAGGTTCGAGCGCAGGTTGCGCGAAGGCTATGGCTTCTTTGGACTTGAGGAGCGCGAGGCATCCACGATGCCGGACGAACAGATGAAATGGCAGCGGCTATCAGAATTTGAGTGCCTTGAACCGTATGACTAGAGCTGGCACACTAGCTACGAGCCTGTTGGCGACGAAGGTGTAATTGGGATATGTCGAGTGGTAGTGTTTCTGATCTCGGAGGTGTTGGAGCCATCCCGCACTGCTGCGTTTGATTGTTCTCAGTGATACATGGAATAAATCAAAGTCAAAGAAAGACCCCGGTACGTAAGTTGTAAGGAACGATATTTCTACGGTTTCGTGGATTGGAAAAGTGTAGTTCACGTCTCTATGTCAGGGAAGGACAAGTGTTTGATCACACTTTCGAAGGCACATTCGCAGTTGTAGTTCCTCCATATCGGAACGAGAACCGCTCTAATGTACACATGGCCATTCTCTTCAGTGATTCTCGCATCTTCCGCTTTGCAAACAAGTATCAGTGGGAGTCCTTGCGATATCTCTCCGCCGAAATGTTTCGTGATACCATGTCAAGCTTCGATTTTTCCAATACCTGTACCAATGACCTCGTCCAGCTTTGGCATTGCATTTTGCTCCACAACGCAGAAATGTCAGATGATGTGTAACAGCATCTGATGAACCACACAGTGCGAAATATGAAACAGTCAGTGGGAAACGTTGAGTTCCAAGCTCTTTTAAAGCAAGTCGCCTGCTTGGGTAAGGAGATCCCACAGTGATTCATGGCACGTCCAGTATTTCCTGCGAAACATCTTTCCAGAGCACAACATGTTCAAGTAATTATTCATAACACAGATAAAGTCACTGTGGTCACATTCATATATAAGATGGCTATTTCTCTCAGTACATTCATACACAAGCACAAACCTGTTCAAGAACATCAACAAGGGAAGACCTATAGAGCGTCTTGCTCATGAGAGCCATGTTTCCACTTCATCAAGTCAGCAGAGCCATGTTTCAACGACAAGACAGCTGGCCAACCACATGCGGAAGCGAACTTCCGAGGTGGGCCCAAATTAGCCTCGCGAAGTTTCTTCGTGACCGTCACCTCCAGAGGAATCTTTCGCCATCATACCTTCTATCTGCATTGCTCCTTACTATGGGCCACGGTGGTTACTGTAACTTACTTAGTATTAGCCTATTCATGATACTAGTGCTCAGCAAAATTGGAAATACGCACCAATTATTTCAAATTGTTGAGACATTTATAGAAGACAATGCCACATCAAGAACAAGCCATATTAAATGCGGATGGGTGGTATACTGCCACAGAAAGATGGTGTTACTGGTGCTTACATTCTAAAAAAGGGGGTGCCAATGCTAATGTCACCCCACTGTACTAAGAAAGCCAGGCACAGGACCGCACAGTGCAGCGCCTCAATAACATGGCACTAGATCCACAAGTGCTTACTTATCTGAGACGGTGACTTTTGACACGCACCTCCATATTATAGGATACCTAAGACCTGGATCTTCGCTTCAGCCGAAGAAGATGCGTAGGGTAGATTCTGTCATCTACAAAACTTGAGATAAGAGGATGGTGGAGCAGTAGATGGTGGGTAATGTGGAGAGCAATAGCGGAGATTCTGAGTACGAGATGATTCTGAGATCTTAGCCCAATGTAATATACTAGCTTTGCGGCTGTCTCCCCCCAAAAAAAACCGGTTTGACAAAGTAAGCTGCGCATCAAACAAAGGTATCTGCAGCTTGTCCGTGGATATTTTTGTCACCCGCAGTTGCAGTAGTCAGCGCCTAAGATTTCTTGGTCGCTCAGCCCCATCGAGGCTCCTAACTTACATACATTCGCTTGCCTACCAGTAGTATCGGATGGCGTTGGGTATACAAGTAAGTCCGATAAAGATGGGATATTTTTAGCAATACGCTATTTATACACTGCCTACTCAATCCACGCTCGGTCCCGAAGTGATCCCAATAGACTACTATATAAAGTCTGTATTGATCAACGAAGTTTGAAAGAATTTCCTTTTAAACATCAGAGACTTCCTTTTACAATAACTATTCGACAATATCTAAACTACACATATACATTTATCTTCAGCACATTCATCATATTCTCGCAAGATGCAGATTTATTCGATCGTCGCTGCTGCTACTCTTTCCCTGGCAGGTACTGCTCACGCTTGGGCTCAGGCTGCAGACGGAACCTGGATTGCAAATGGAAACAGCTACATCTTCACAGACAGTAAGTGATCTTCGGAGGGAAACGACAAGATCATTCAAGCTAATCATGTAACCTGTAGATCTGCAAAACAGATGGGAGGTTGTCGAAGCATGTACTATCATGAACACGAATACATGGCTTTCCAATTTTGAAGATTGCGCTTACTGGGTAAATAGCGAGGGGCTTATCGCTCATGGAAGTACGTATTCCTAACCGGCTAGATAATATTCCTAGCATCGCTCTGACAGTATACTATAGAATGCAGGCCTGCTGTTAGGCCCGTCGGTGATCCGGCCCACATAGTTCACTGCGAGTAAATTAGGGAAGAGGTTGATTTGTTGAGCTATATATATAGGCTAGACTCCCAGATATTTATTATCACAACGCTATTTTTGTTGGCCCACAATATCGCCTCTTGGAACTATATCAGGCCGGTTGGCCGTTTGCATATGCGCTGGTATGATAAAGGGAAGCAATATGGAATATGCAGGAGAAGGAGGCGCCAAAGGAATGTAGGAATCCAGAAGATACTGTGGAGTTTCTAGCGTTTCTTTGTGTGGAGGAACATAAATATGGGGTTCTGCTCTCTGCTGGATTCTAACCTTTTTATCATCTTGATCATCTTCATATGACTGTCTTAGAGGTTCTAATAGATTGTTCTGCTTGCCCCTTCAAATACTGGCCGTAGCCGACAATTTTCTCCCGTTTTTGTCTTTACTAAGCTGCATTTATGGCGCGAAGCGGTTACTTATCCTTGATGGCCATTCAAGTCATCAAACTGCTGAATTTGACGATTACTGCCAGGAGAATACAATTAACTGTCTTTGTATACCTCCACATACATCTCATCTCCTTCAACCGCTATATGTTAGTGTTTTTGGACCGCTTAAATACGCGTACGGCAAGTTGGTTGAGGGCATGATGGTGGCCGGAAATAATCATATTGATAAAGAGGATTTCCTATATCTACATCTTCCAGCTTTATTCAAAGGAATATATGCAATGGCGAAGGATCTGGTCATAAACCACTTAATCAAGACCGGGTGCTTGAAAAAAATTACCTTTCAACTTCATCCAGCACAGTTGATATAGCGATAAAAATGCGATCCGATCTGCAAAAGACTACTCGGTCCTCACCTGGTTTTAGGAAGATGGACGTCAGGCGTGCGTTGCAAGCTTCGATGAAGAGGGTTGACCATATATGACTGGTAGGTCATCCTTGTAATCACACCCGGATATGTACCTCGGAGTGTGTGGCTGATTACAATATCGCTGGGGAAGGGCATGATTACAATATAATATGTATCGGCCCGACCTTATATCAAGCTAAAGGCGAATGCACTTCTCGTTCCTGCCCAATATCAGCCGGACCGGAGCCCTGGAAAAGCGATCTTCATTGTCCCTCGCAACGACGAGACGCTCATTGTCGGTTCGATCATCCAGCGTAACAACTGGGACTTGAAGAGCCTGACCATCGAGTCTCCTGAGGTCAAACAAATGTAGAAAAGGGCTACCAAGTTCTTAGGTTGCCTTGAGGACTTAGCTACGAATAGAGAGCCAGAGGGAGGACCATTCGCAAGACGACTCCGACCCTTCTCGCACTCGAACGTGCGGGTTGCAGCTGACAACCGTACGACTTCCTGCAGGGTTGTCCACAATTATGGCCATGGAGGATCTGGATGGACTCTGGCGATTGGATGTGCCTGGACATGCGTGACGATCATTGAGAAGATGCTCCTTGAGGGGAAGTCTGGTTCTGTTGCAAATGCCGGGGTCTGGCGTCTGCTTCTTGAGTGATCTTTCTCTCTACCCTTTTTTTCACTTTCTTTTAGTCTCTCAAGTAACTTTTATCTGACCCTATACACTCCTGATAGTACAATTTATGGATTTATTGCTAGGAAACAGTACTACCGACCAAAAGGTGGATGAGATTGGGACAAAGATAATCATTCTCTCAGCGGTGGGATAGGACAGTGAGAAGTTATAATCAAGACCTTTCTACTGCATGTTAGATATTACTCCAGCCAACTTGACTCTTAGAAGCCTACTCTTTGGGAAAGCAATAACACTGGCGGATCCTCATATAAAGTCGGATGATGAATTACTCCGTCACCAACGATCATTGGCCGTTGACAGTGTCTTATGCAGCCACGCGTGCAGAGTCCTCGTCATCTCCTGGATAGCCCCAGACTGGCAATGATAGCCTGCAGTCCCATTAAAGATATGGAGCGTGGCCAGATCTCCAAGCGCGCCCTTCACCTGCTGTGGCTGCCCCGGGAAAATACTCTCGTACTCCGCATCCCCGACAAACACAGGGACCTTGATCTTGTCCACCACATCCCCGATATGATATTCCTTAATCTTGGTGAAGAACTCCGACGGCGACTTCGTGCGCATTGCCCACCTGCCATAGTCCAAGCCCCATGCAGCTTGGCCGGGAAGCTCACCAGCTGCCCGCCGGGAGAGGATCTCACGATCGAATTCCGCGTACTCCCCCGCCTCATACAGGGTCTTCAGGTCAGGCGGAAGAATCCCCGCAAAACCCAAGTATACATCCCAAACGCCACCGATCAGAATCACAGCCGCAAACCGAGGCTCAAAGGCTGCCGCGCGCGCAGCCAGATATCCGCCAAAAGAGTTCCCGAGAAGAACAAGCCTGTCCGCGTCGACGACATCTGATATTTCCGGGGTGGCGAGCAGGTAGTCTACCACGGGAGTCACGACGCGCTCCTAGTCGGGGATGAAGCCGAGGTTCTGGTTCCGGTTGACGGTGGGCTGCCCGGGGCCTTCGTAGGTGATGCAGTTCCAGCCTCGGGCGAGAGCGGGTGCGACGAAGTAGTGGTACAGGTCTTCCTGTGCGGCGTCGAATCCGTTTCCCAGTACGAGGGTTGGCCGTTTCTGCTGCCGTGGCCGTTCGCGGTGCTTGCTTTCGAGTGCTGCTGGTGGTGGTGCTTCGTACCAGATGGCCTCGACGAGGAAGTCGCCCTCCTTACTGGGGAGAGTGAGGCGTCTGCCCGGGATCGGCAGGGCCGCAATGGCCTTGTCGAATGCAGCGGTTTGCTGGTCCCAGAGGGTGGTGAGGAGCGGGTTACTCCAGTTCTGGTGGACGTATTCGTCGGCTCGTCGGAAGTAGTGGGAGGCAGAGAACCACGTGTCACGCACATTGACAGGGTCAAATGCGTTCTCTGGGGCTTCTGCTTGCGCCTTGGTCTGGTTGGCGAGTTTGATCCACTCGTGCACGTAGGAGTTGAAGTCACCGGGGATGACGTCTTTCGCAACGCCCAGGACAGGGCCAATATCTGATCCGCCGGTCAGGGCATTCCCGAGGGCAATGACGAAGTTGAAGTTGAAGGTGGAGTCGTTGCTCAACTGGAAGGTTGGGTAGGGGTTGGGGTTGTTGTCGGCTCGGGCGATTGAGCGACAGGAGGCAGATGTGGCCACCTGCAGTAACGGATAGATATAAGTAGCGAGCTTCATGATGAGGATATTGATGGTATTCTGTTCGTTTTGCGAGAACCCTCCCTCTACTTATACTTCAATCCTGCCATCTCAAGAGGATACACAGAGAATATGATTGCCAACCCTAATCGGGAGTATATTTTGCGAGGAACCCATTTGATTGGCTGTTACATTCTTGCGATTTCCACACGAACCAGCAGAGGCGTCCCAGTTCCCCAGAATTGTGGTGCCTATTCACACCCTTTGCGAGCATTGCTGATCCCCCTGTGGCCTGAGAACAGGCAGCGACTCACCTGGAACTAACATAAAATTCGCACAACCTTCAGCCCCCTCGCAAAACTACCCCCCCTTTCAGCATGGTGAACCACGGCCGGTCCGCCGGCTGTCTCACATGCAAGCAGCGACGCGTGAAATGCGACGAAGAGAAACCCAAATGCCGGGCCTGTCGGCGCCTGAAGCTGAATTGCAGGTACAGGACGAAATACGCCAACCTCCGGATCAAAGACGAGACGCACAAGTTCCATTCTTCCACGAAAGTTGCCATACGACATGTTGCCGAACCCGACGCCGCAGTCCCGTTCTTCCTCCAGCATTATGCCACCATGGGACGCGACGTTGCGTCAACGCGTGGCTTCTACGAGATGCTGGTCTCTGTTTACGCGCGGGAGCTGCAGAGCTCGCCCCTCTCCTTGGCCGTGGCAGCCGTGGCGGAGGTCGTCCTGGCCCTCTGGCGACATAATAGCCATGCCAGTGACTTGCACTCTCGACGTCTAAACCGTAGTAGTAACAGTTACTACACCCAGGCCGTGCGGGCTCTCCGCCATGCACTAGATGATCGCAACGAACGCGGAAAACCCGCTACCATGCTCGCCGTTTTGTCGTTACAGCTACACGACAACGTCACCGCCGTATACGGCGTTCAACCAGCGACGCGAATCCACCATGACGGCGCGCTGTCCTTGCTCCCGTTCGCAGCAGCGCCATCAGAGTGTGTCGATCTCGATCCGACGACGAGCGCGTATGTTCGCAATTTCATCTTCCATTCCGAGATTTCTTCGGCGCTGCGCCAGGGCCGAGGACTCGATCCCGTCGTGGCCGAGTGGATTGGGGACCGCGGGTTAAAGGGGGTCTCCGACAACCCGAGTGCGACGCTTGACGCGATCGGCGCAGCCACTGCGGAGTTTCAGGCGCGGTATATACGACGACGCAGAGGAGGCGGAGGCACGCCTCTCTCGCGCGAGGAAATGGATGCGTGGAGAGTTAGGGCTAAGTGTATCGACGACCAGCTGGTGCTCTGGGCGCAAACCCTGCCAGCGCATTGGCGGGTCCTGAGACTTGTTCGTGGGCGATTGGGAGACGATGTTATCGACGCGTCGATCCCGACCTATCGATCCATCTGTGAAGTGTACACATGCAGTCAGGTCGGGGCAACGTGGAATATCTGGCGCGTGCAGCGCCTCTTGCTGACCAGGATCAGCTTGAGCCTGCTGGGCAGTTCGGATCGGGAGGACGGGCAGTCATCGAGGTCGCCGCAGGAGACGGGGGTTGGAAGACGAGAAATGGAAGAAGATGCAGCTGCAGCTGTCGGATATATACAGAGGCTCCAGGAGCTGGTCGACTCGATCTGCTACAGCGTGCCGTTCTTCCTGGGTAATCGGGCCCGACCCTCCAGTATGAGTGACTTCACCGACCCTGCTATTCTGTTCCCCCGGGTCGGCTCCTCGCCACCCCCTGACGCTGCTCGGGCATCACAGTTGGTGTCGGGAGATCCCTACGAGCAGCACTTCAGACGCCATATCATTGCCCAAGGCCCGTGGCACCTTATGAATAGTCTTAGCCGCCTGTTGACGTTGTTCGCTGACCACGACCACGGCAGCATCAAGCCGGCGGCTCTTCTCAGACAAGGCCAGCACGAGTGGATCAGTCGGCAGTTCGTGCGCGTTGTATCGCTGCTTCATCTATGGTCGGTTGTTGGTATTGGTGATGCACTGGCTGGCGATAGTAGTGCTGAGGATATTGCGAGGGGGGTCCGAAAGGGTGCGGTTTATATGACTGGGCCGTAGCCGACGCTGTTTCCAGTGAAATTCAAAGTCGATTTCTCAAGTTAACAGTACCTCAAGTGGGAAATACAAACTTTGAACTTATACAGCTGCTACAGAGAGCGGGAGTCTATTGGCAACTTGAAGAGAATGCTAAACTACAGCTCGAATCGTCCACGAAGCTCGAAGAAAGGTATTCCTTCCGCTCCGCTCTCACTGGCCCTCTTCCGACTGTTCCAGGACACTACAAGTAGGACCATCAGCTACGCGACTGTACCAGGCCTGTCCACTCCAGTCCTACTGGCGAAAGTCACGAGCATGATGTCGACGGCGGTGACGGCGGTGGAAGCCGCTGCTGCAAGTGTGCCACCACCACGGCTGCTCCTGCTCCCCCTCGCCCGGCTGGGGCCAGCCATTGGAGGTATCCGCGCCATTGTTCTCATTGGAGGAGTCTTCGTCGTCATTGCTCTCGTTGGAGGAGCCTGCGTCATCATTGCTCTCGTTAGAGGAGTCCGAGGTGCTGTCGTCAGAAGTAGAATCAGAGCCAGTGTCAACGGCACCGTTGCCAGTAGAGCTGGAACCGGACCCCTCCTGCCAGACGGGAGGCCCGGGCATGGGGTATTCCTTCATGCCACCCCAGACACTGAAGTTGAACTCCGGGTCGTCGACCTTGTACCCGCCGGGGAACTGGATTGTGCCTGGGGGAGAGCCGCTGCCGCCGCCGGTGACCTTGACCTGGGCGCATCTAAACTGTCAGTACGAACTGACAAGATAAAAGGTAAGAGTAGATAGCTTACTCGTAGTAGAATTCAGCCTGTCCGTCGTGGGCTCCGTGGAGGCCTAACCCCGAATTAGCAATCGCAATCTCCTCGAGGTTACAAGGGTACAGGCGAGATACCAATATGCTCCGACCGAATAAGGTACTCCCCATCCGGCAGGTCCGCCGGAATCGTAAACTCAATCCGGTCCTTGTCCCAGGTACACCACGCATCCGTCTTGATATCCTTACTGGTATCACAGATCCCCTCCTCATGAATCTTGAACCAGTCACCGTCGCCCTCGTACTCGCTCGCTGCCCCAGGCGCCTTGGACATATACACGAGCCCGGGGCCGGGGTGCTGCATGGTCGCCTGGACACCGAGCTTCATGGCCAGCTTGGATCCCGCGGTGACCTCTGCGGTCTCGGTCTGGGGCGCGAAGGTGAAGGCGCCCTTGTTGCAGCGGAAGTCCGGCAGGTCCGGGGTCATGTCGTCGAGGGGGTTCTTCCATTTGGTGGGGTTGTATTTCTCGGGGCGCGTGTTGGACCGGACGTATTGGTTTGGGGCGGTCTCCTGGCCGTCGATGACGAGGACGTCGAAGAAGTAGTGGGCTGAGGCCGGGGCGATGGCTGCGGCTGCGGCGAGGAGCGAGAGCTTCATGGTAAGAAGAATGAATGAACGATTGTTCAAGTGAATGAATGTATGAATGAATGTATATAAGGGACCAGCCCGGAAAAGAGTGTACAGCAATGAGCGAAACGAGAAACAAGAAGACACACGGTGCTTTGCGACTCTGAAGGTGCTGAGAGATGCCAGGAAAGACGACTATATAGTCACGAGAAAACCGAGCCAATTACCCGGGCTCATATCGGCCTGTCTATCGGAAACATGCCGAGCCCTTCGGACTCCCCCAGACCCCCAACGGACGAGCCGAGGCCAGCCCTCCGAGTGCCGAAGTGCGACACCTGAAACGCGCCTGGGCATCGCGAGTCAGGCCCGCTGTTCCAGGTGAATGAGCCAAGCATTTGTTAGATGAATCCCATCCAATTGCCATTCGACTACTCAATCCTTCATTTACCCTAAGTTGATACACCTTCGCTCCCTCTCCCCTCCCGTCCTTCTCCAGCTCGGTTATTATTCTGTTGCGGCAGCAGAGCTCTGCTCTTCTGCACGATTGCACAGGTTTCAAGCCTCATGCTTCACGCCTCATGTAAATAGAGCCCCGTCTCGAAGCCAGCAGGGATCGGCGAGGGCATTGGCCAGAAGAAGCAGCTGTCCCACCGGGCAGCATCTGGGCGCTATCTGCGAAGCTCCGGAAAAGGGGCATCATTATTGGGTGACAGGAGTTCACTGGTGAAAAATCCCAGTTGAGAATCATCGACGGAAGCAGGGGTCTGAGGACAATTTCGTATCCCCAAAGGCAAGACGGTTGGGTTGACATTGGGAGGAGAAGAGCAAAGGACGTGGATTGTATTTCTCACCATCACTGAATCTCGCAGTCTTTAGCTGACAACAAAGTGTGCCTGTCGACGACGGACAGCAAAAACAGACCAGGGAATAGTGTCAAAATCTTCAGAGCCGACATGAATCATGCTGAGGGTCTTTCATGTACCTCCACTACATCAGCAATGCTAAGCCCGGTGCAGGTCTCTCGGTCGGAAGGCCAAGGACGCATGAGCACATTGCTGTGGAAATATAGATATATATATGTAAACATGTAACCACACATTCATCGGCATTCCCTCATCAGAACTATCGTGTTTTGGCGGAGGACAGCGGACCGCTGCTTTGGATTCGGTCCCATTCGTGTGAAACGTGGCGGAACCTTGGGAGAATTGCACACGCTCATCGATCGAGTCAGCCCTGCGGCCGTCTCGACAGGTTATTGGCGTCTGACCACGTATTCCGCGCCACCAAATGCCCAACCCTGGCGCGCACGGCAGCAAGAACCAAAACCCCGTGAATCGCCAGACAAATGCAGTAACCTGACTCCCAATGTTCCCCGGCTAGCCAGGGCAGTCGCTCCGCTTGTCACTGTGTGGGCGACCCTCGCGGCCGTCGCTACAGGAGCCCCCACCTTCCATCCACAGTAGAGATAGACCTCCTCTTCCCGCGCAACGAGACAGACCTACGACAGTAACATCACGGACATTCCCCGTCGTCCTGGCCATCCAGAACGCCGAGACTGGAGACGCAGACGATGAGAGTGATGGTGATAGCGAGGAGGACCAGCTTGGTGGACCTGAGGGATCGGACAGCAGTGACGAACCGAGTGGTGGGAGTAATTCATATTCTGAGGGCTCAGGCAGCTCCGAGGATGACGCCAACGTCGAACGGACCAGGGATGCTTGGACCGGCTGTTGCGGTGTTTATAGCGGTCATAGTGTCTCTTTAGTTGTCAGATACCCAGAGGTAATTCATTATATCAGTATTCTTCAAACGCCAGCTAATCGAGTATCGAACGCCTACTATCCCAGCTATTGCAGTGAATCATCATCATATTCGCAATCCCAACGCCGGAATGCACGTACGCCACACCACAAGAAACTGACAAAAAGCCCTACCTCCCAACCATTGGACCATAGTATTCCCAAACCGCGAGACTATTATCGACTGTCAGCCTTCATCGACGAATATGGCAACGGTACCGGGACGAAATACTCACCATACCAAACAAACCACGACATGCGTGAAAACCGAATACAGCGAGCCAGCCAGCGCACCAAACCTCGACTGCGGGACTGCCTTTGCTAACGCAGTTTCACTTCCCGTCTGCGTCGTCCCCGACCCCGTCCCCGGCCCTGGCTTTGCCTCCTCCAGTAGCAGAGTCGGCTTCTGCGGCGGATATTCCACCGCCGCCAGATACGTCTTCAACGTCTTCCGCATGAGGCTATCCATATCGAAGAACCCATACCCGAGGCTCGTACACGCAGAGAACTTATCCTTCATTAGCGCGCCCAGCTCGCCAACCCCAACCCCATCAAGCGCATGCGGATGCGACGCGCGCACGGTGTCGTAGATCTGCAGGAGCGTCAGGGGTCCATGCGTACTAACCAAGACGTCCGTGATCGCGCGGAGTAACTCGGGATTGTATCCCCCGCCCCCGTCCCCGGCCTGCGATTCCTGGCACAGACTCGTCCAGAACCGTTCGACGACGGAGGTTGGGTCGGATATGCGCGATAGGAGGTTCCTGGCCTCGTCGACGCTGACGCTGACGCTGACGTCCGAGGAGGAAGACGAGGAGGCGCACTTCACGACGAGGTGTACGAGCGTCCTGCGCCAGACCATCTGCCCGCCCAGCCTGTCAACGGCATTCAGGATATCCGGCGTGACGGCGCGGAGGAGATCGCGGAGCCTGTCGTCGCGGAGTTGCGCGGCCTCGTGCGCGATGTAGTCGACGGAGGCCTGGCGCATGTCCGCGGCGGTGTACTCGAGGACTGCGTTTGCGGAGCTCGCAACATCAGAGGTGTGTCGGGATCCGATGACGAGTTTGATATTGGTGCCGGGGACGGAGTCGACGAGGCGGCGCAGGTCGGTGACGAGCTGGTCGCGCCCGTCGGCGCAGCCGTGGATGCTATCGAGGACGATCCAGACCTCGTGCAGGGAGCGGACGATCTCGGCGAAGAGCGGCCAGAGGGTTTGGAAGCTTGCCGTGGCTTCCCTGAATAGCTTCCCGTAGTAACCTTTTCTATTCATGTTGCGGAGGAGCACGTCCGGTCGCTGCTCGAGGAGCTCCCAGACTAGGGCGCGGAGGAGCTGGAGGCGTGTGAAGCTCGAGATCTCGGAGCAGTTGAGGAAGATGACGGGGGCGTTGTCTGCGGCGAGGGTGCGGAGCTGTGTGTAGATGAAGACGGAGACGGCGGTCTTGCCGCTTCCTGGGCCGCCGACGAGGCCGAGGACGCGGGATTCCCGGGATGTCGACCATTGTTGGTACTCGGGGCTTTTGACGACGAAGCTGCAGCTGGCGTAGGATTGACGGGCGAGGTGGAAGCGGAGGAGCTCTGCCTGGACGCGCAGGGAGGTATTGGAGACGAGATACTTGCGGAGCCGTTGGGAGAATTTGCGCGCGAGGTCGGTTTGTTCGTCTACTTTGTGAGTTTGATGTCATAGCCTTAGGAAACCGGAGGGACACTCACATAGTATCAAGAACATGTTCTCTGAGGGTTGTTAGCTATGTTACGGCTAGAGGGCGAGAAGGGCTGGACTCACGGTGCTCATCCAACCGCGCCTGCATCCCCTGTACGGCCAACAGGATATCTTCCCTCGTCAGTATTCATCCAATAGGTGTATAAGGGAACATACCCTCGTTCTGCGTCTTGGTAACCGCCATATGCGACGCATTCGCCGTGCGATCAACATGGTCCACCAGGTAGCGTATGCGCTCCAGCGTTCCCTGGTACTCCACCTCAAACGGGTTCCAGAAGGCGTGGAAGATGCGTTGATCTTGGAGTGTTAGCCGAGCGCCTTCATATATGAAGGTGCCCCCCAGAAAGACATACCTAGCCGCCGCTTCTGCCAGAAGGATATCATTGAGCGCAGCGCATCCACGATCTCCGCGTACAGAACGGTCACCGTGCACCGCATATGCTCGGACGGGTAAAGGTTGCGAAACAGCTCCACGCGCCCGAGATTGTCCCCGATCTCAGAGAGCATCTCGGTGAGCTTGACCTGCATCGACAGGTACGATGATGTGACCTGTCACCGATTAGCAGCTTGTACGAGCTGTCTGCGTCGAGCAGTATTATCCGCGAAGACGACGCGAAGGAGTGGTGGTACCTGAACGAGAAACCGAATCGAGCCCCAGACAAGAGCCACCATTCCCATGTTCCCTTGCGTCGCGGCGTCGATGACGCCCGTGTAGTGATGGATCCGCTGCAGCAGGGCATCAAGGTGCTGTTGCGCTTTCCCGGCCTTGCGGGTCCCCGTCTGCTGCGCGTTCTTGCAGGCGATGAGCTCCGCGACGACATCGGCGAATGTCGTGTTTTGTGTGACCTTGTGGAAGTCGTCGTCTGCGAGGCTTGTGCGGTAGTGCGATATCGCTTTTTGGTATGCTGTTACCATGGCTCTGGTGTTGTCAGTGCGCGGGTCTCCGTCGGCTCGCAGCGAGAAACTCACTCGTTTCTGTTCACTTCCACCATGCCTGCGTGTTGGTGGACCAGCGCCTGCCCGGGGAGCTGGAGAGTGCCCGGGACAGACTGCTTCATTGTCGCGAGCGACGCCATAGAGAGGGTGAGTGGCTCCTCGCAGCAGTCGCAAAGGACAGGGACAGATTCAACAAGAGTGTAAGAAGCATCATGGTCGACGTGGGCGATTAAATCCAGATCGGCGGTGTCGGGGCTCTGCATGCCTTGTCTTGGGTGAGGGAGGCGAAGCGCCGGGGTTGGAGAGCCTTTCAAGGGCAGCCAATCAATTGGTTCAGGATCAATCGGTTTCAAGCACACGTGGGGATAGCCACGGAGATGATGAACTTCCTCGAGTTGGGGTGTTTCTGAAGGGTGGAATGATGGGGCGATTCTTGTAGAGAGGGCTCGCAAGAGCACAACTCGTTCTTTTAAAGACAACGACAACAAGGTTGATCTGGACACAGCGGTGTGCAAGGATGAAGAGATCGCAAGGACTGATGTTACGATGGAGGGGCAAGGCTTGTACAACAAATCAGACATGCAGCAGGTCCAGCCACAAGCGCCAGAAACACTGCCCCCAAGCCGCGGCAAGGCTCTTCGCTGCCACAAGGCTTTCTGTGCCGGTTCTCCGGAAGAGCGGAGAGACTTCGCTAAGAGAGAATCCAAGAAAGACGGCTTTTTCTAATATATCACCAAAACAGCTACGTCAATACTCAACCGCCGCGCATCGTCCGGCCCGGCGCCAGGGTTCGGAAACGACCCATGCGGACAATCTATCCTCCTGTCAGCCATACCACGGAAACTATCCTGAGCGACCGTCAGACCTACGCTTCGTAACCCCGTCCATCGAGTCAAATTGCTTGAAGATCCAAACCTGGTCGCACGACTGCCGGTCCCGGAAGTAGAACTTGTAGTGTGGGCTGAAATAGAGGAAGATGTTCTCCCCTTCGAACCCAGGCGAGATGAGATCCGCCTCAACCATGTCGTCGGGCGCCACCGTGCGCATGTCGCATAGGGCTAACGGCCAGTCTCGCAGCGAGGGGACGAGCGGTCTCCAGACGCTGTCATCATGGTTATTACTCGTCTCAGGGGAAACTACTTGAGCGGCACACTTAAGAATCTGGAACCGGCGAGTGCGTATGGCCTCAACTTCTTCAGGCACGTATTTCTCGACTCGCCGTACAGCGCCCAGGGGCGAGGCATCTACCGACTCTGTCAGTCAAGACATGTCTACACACCCAGGCAGAAGCGCATCCGACCGATGTGTATTCCAGTCAACGGCTTCGATCGTCCGTTGTTCGTCTTTGCGAGGCCCTGCGTTTCGACGAACCCCGCGGGCCGTTCACGGACGGTGTGCTGCATCACCCTCACCCGGTCGGCTCCGAGGAGTTTCTGCAGGTACGCCTCTACCTCTTTGTAGTAGACCGCGGTGATTAGCGTCTCGTCCCCAAAATCGTGCGGCTGCAGCTGTGTTTTGTGATCCGCAAGCTGGAATCCATGGGTGTCGAGGTTGAAGCGGTCCTCGTAGCCGGTGATATCGGTGAAGGTGACATTGGTGTAGATGTCGTTGACGATGTTGGTCAACACCGAGTCGCCTTCTCGGTCTTTGGTCAGCGTCAGATGGTACGGCTTCTCCTTCAGGTACAGCGAGAGGTCGCTCAGAAAGGCGATCGAGGACTTGACCTGTTGCGACGCTGGGATCGGGGGGTCGTCTGCCGTTAATTTCTCAGCCATCGCAACGAGGTTCAGATTGATGAGGAATTTGTAACGTTCACGATCCCAAGCCCCTCTTGTGTCATTTACCCCTCATTCCAATCGCGAGGCTGAGATAGCGAGTTTAGCCTCACTGCGGGGTTGCCAGCGCATCGCTTGCGGCGTGGGTCACATAAAAGGCCACGCCCCGACCACCTTTACTGGACGCTCACAACCACTTTTCACCATCTTGAAAATACCTCGGTATCATCCTCCTTTACCGCCATGGAATCCCCTCGAGAAGAAACCCAGAAATCGCAGCCCTGGAAAGAGCTCCTCTCCAACACTAAGCACGCAGACATCTGCGGCGTCACCGACCGCCCGTGGATGCGCCAGAAGCTCGCCGACGACTACGACGAGAAGATCCGCGGCGAGCGCCAGGGCCGGCACCCCGGCTACGACGAATATCGCCGGGCGGATCCGTTCAAGCACCTGTACAAGGCCGAGGGTGCGTTCCTTGGCAACACCTTGCCAACACCCTGCACACGCAACAGACTAGGTACTAATCTAATGCAGGAGCCTCCGGACCAGCGGATGAGTTGGCGTTGAGTGTGGATGCGTTCGAGCTGCAGCGGAAACTGGACTTGCTTGAGAAAGAGGAAAGGAGATGATTTCGGCGGGCGGACGGCTGGGATGAACGGGTTTAGAGCGTTTTAGATCCGTGTTTATATATAGTGAGAAATCGTCGAGCTGGCAAGACTCTGAGGATCCCACAGCAGTCTCATCTCGCGTTGAATGAGCATTGTCATCAGGGCCACAGTCCCCCATTTGAATTAAAATTTCCCAAGCTCTTATCTGCCGGCGGCTTCGTCGTGGAACGCAATGTAACTGCCTCCGCAACGTAACTGCCACGGTCCGATGGCAAACTCGACGAACGCGGAGGCATCGGAACTCCGTGATCTTCAGACGAGGAAGATCAGAATGATGAGGCTGACCAAATACGCTGATCTCGTGTTCGCACTCTTGACCGTGCCTTGCAGCGGGTGCACCCGCCTCGTCATCTCCAATCATGGAGCATCGCTGGATCTGCTTACGGCGTGGCCAACCGCCGGGGCGCCTGAGGCTGTGGCTGCAGGCAGCCCTAACTGCGTTGCGACTAGCCTCGCTCTCGGGACCGGCTTTTGGACTGGAGGAATCCGAGTTTGATCATCCTGGCAATCTACACAGTATAACAGATATAAACACTGCTGTTTTCGAGAATTTGATGTCCTCCATCCCCTCCTCATCATCACTCGATCTGTTCTGTGCAGCATGCCTCCCACCGAGCCAACCTTCCACGCCTACACCAAGGCACAGGGCGCGGCCTACGCCCAGATCCGCCTGGACTACCACCCTTCCCTCTACAACACCGTCCTCTCCCACCACACCGCAACCGGAGGGAAACTAGATCTCCTTCTCGACGTCGGCTGCGGCCCAGGCATCGCAGTTTCGAACCTCGCAAAACACTTCACTCACGCAGTCGGCCTCGACCCATCCCAGGGGATGATCGAGACAGCCCGTTCGCTCGCCGCCACCCGCACCCCATCAACCTCTACTACATCCACCGGAGCCCCGATCACCTTCGAAGTCTCGAGCGCCGAAGACCTCGGCTCCAACCTCTCCCCGCCCATTGCAGACAACTCCGTCGACCTGATCACCGTCGCCATGGCCGCCCACTGGTTCGACATGCCCCGCTTCTGGGCCAGCGCCGCCCGCGTCCTGAAACCGGGCGGCACCGTCGCGATCTGGGGGAGCGGACACATGCGCGTCCATCCCACGGCGGTGCCTAACGCCGCGGCGATCCAGGACGCTATGGACCATATGGAGATCGAGTATCTGCGTGAGCATTTCCTCCCCGGCAATTGGCTGACGCGGAATAATTACGCGGGTCTGGTGCTTCCCTGGACTGTTGAGCCGGCTGTGCCGGGGTTTGAGCGGGATTCGTTTGTGCGGAGGGAGTGGGGGGTTGGCGATGAGGATTTCTATGCAAGGGGTCCGGTGGTGGTTGATCTTGATGGGTTGGAGAGGATGCTGGGGACGTCGAGTCCTGTTACGCGGTGGCGGGAGGCGAACCCCGATGCTGTGGGGACGGAGAGGGATGTTATTTGGATGTTCCGGAGGGTGGTTGAGAGATTGTTGAGGGAGGCTGGGGTTAAAGAAGGCGAGGAGACGGTAACGGGGGCTGGGGAGGCGGTTCTCATGCTGGTGAAGAAGGAGGATTGCCGTGATGCAGACAAGGCACACCTCGTGGATATTGCGGGAACTTGACGCTGCGTGTTGTTGGTCGGTCCGTAGACAGTCCATAGACTTCTAGTGGAGGTAGTACATCAACCGGAGAACATCCCACACACAGTACTCCACTCACCACAGCCCTAACTCTCTCCCCACGAACAACTCAATCGACTGTAAATGCTCGTGAAGACGTTAGTTCGTCTTCCACGAAGCCAGGACACTGGACAGTCGACCAACTCCGGAGCACAAATATGCTAGTCGAAACAGGCTAGGCCCCGTATCTGCGCAGCAGAAAAAACCACCTGCACGCCCGCGATGATTCAATCGATCTCATCTCACTTGGGTTCCTGGAGGAGGATATCTTCCTGTATTTTAGCCTGCATTATAGGTTTTACTTTCGGGATCGGCAATCATGCGACCAGGTCTGGATCTTCAAGCAGTTTGACTCGATGGAGGGGGTTGCGAGGCGAATGTTTGACTCCATTGCGCTGCCTTCTATACGTGCTCGACTAACAATGGATGTGGTAGACTGCCCGCATGGCTCATTCCAGTATCCTGGTGCGGGAGTGAATCACCCTCGCCGGATGAGTATTGATGTGTCGGTACTGGTCGTGTATTAATTAGTCTGCGAATGACTTCCTTGTTGTAGATAAGCTCAATTTCCGCTAGAAGCCAAGGCGCCAAGACGCCTGCGCCCTTGCATTAACCTAATTAGGGCTGAATCTCCGGGACCAGACCTGGAACCAGATCTCGTGTGTCTCCAAGAGCGCATAAAAGGACGCTCACGTCCCCACGATGGCGTCTTTTTCTCGATAAGCTGCGAATTTGCAATGCCCTTGCCCCTCGCTTTCTGGGGAATTCCCCTCTTCCTCTTCGCATCGCGGGTCCTGGGGAAAGAGGATGTCAACTACGACCCGGATTCGAATTATCGCCCGCGCAACGTGACCGGATTGGATTATTACTATTATCCCTGGAGGGGGTCGTACGTTCTCTTCTTCCACACAGCCAAGCTCAGGGTCATCCGCTGAGTGCAGGTGTGCTTTGTCAGGTACTACAATGGCAGCGCGATCTTCACGGTCTCGGACGTGGTCCCCCGAGATGAGGACGACGAGCTCTGCTCGCGCCTGCAGAACGTCACGTATACCTTCTCCTACCCGGCGCTCCTCGCAGTGACGCAGCCCGAGGACGACGACGAGCGACCGGAAAACACGAACCCGGTCGACCTGACCTTCATCACTTCGTACTCGAACTTCACCAAGTACTTCTCCGGAACGGACTCGACGAACATGGCCATCCGCGATATGCCCTTTGACTTTCAGTCCATTGAGATCTCGTCAGCCCTTCTCCGGCCTACCTACTACATACTAGTGGAGTTGATTCGCTGAGCTCGTGCTAATTGATATAATTATATAACCACAGACGCTACGCATACCCCGGCTACGGAGACCCAACCTTCAACCTGACCCTAGCCTCGGGCAGCGGGAACGGCTCGCCCTTCCGAGTCACAGGGGCCTCAGAGCTCGAGCAGAACCCGCTCCCGGCCATGGAAATGAACATGACGTCGTGCGTCGAGCCCGTGGCCTGGTGGAGCGCCAACTTTGCGTCCGAAGACTGGGACGACGACGACTTGGGTGTGACAAACCCGACGCTGCAGCTGACGTTCGACGGTGCTTCTGCGAATTTGCGCGTTGAGTCGTGGGTCTTTGCGAACACGTTGCACGCGCGGGTTGACGATCGGGAGGAGGATCCGACGCCGGCGATTGCGGCGAGGATGTCGATTGAGTTTCTAGGGCGGGTGGATGCGGCGCGCTCGGATGTTCTCAATGGGGAGGGGAGCGAGCCGAGCTGGACGCCGACGCTGGGGTTCGGGAATAATTCGCTGAATTTGGACTTTGAGTCTGGTGGTGTTGGCCTGGGTGGTGGGGGGTTGAGGGGGCTTGTGTGGGCGTCGTTCTTGGGTGTGGCTGTCGTGTATTTTTCTCTCTAGCAGACTCTTTTTTTTGAATTCCCTATTTTTTTGCCGCTACGGCTCTGGATTTTGTAGGACGTTAGACTTCTATGGTCAAGCCCTCGACTAGGGAAGCTTCTTTACGAAGAGGAGGGATACGTCCGGAAACTCAACACAACCCTAACTCGCCACGAGGTATACTGCCCTCGAAAACCATAGCCTGGTCACATACCATGTACAATCAATGGAGAGTATATTATCTGTCTCTGGTTCGCGAATCATTTCTTTGTCCGTTTTGCCTTGCGCACAAAGCACGGCCTTTGTTGCTCGGGATCGAGGATGGAGCGCTTTATACAGCTGCCATTTGTCGTTTTCACTACGGTGAACGGGCTTTGTTTGTGAGTTGGTGATTGATTTCTAAGAACGTCTCGAAACCCACAGGAGCCTGAATGCCTCGTGTTAATAATAGTCTCGTTTCAGACGGAAGTCGTCGAGTATTGTATTTTTGTCCTATCTCGTTGTGATGAGGCTGTATATGAAGACTGCTCGAGTCCGTCCGTTCGACCCTATACATCCTAACTACAGATACATTATTATTTTTTGCTTGGTAACTACTCGCAATGAGCACCAGCACACAAATCACAAGACCACCCCTTCGGCTACCCCCTCCCCCTCGAACTCAGCGACCGCATCCTCGAGTATGCCTTCGGCGGCAAGTACACCGAGGTCATCTACGCAGACCCCCTGCCCAAATCGTGGCTCCTGATCAGCAAAGCCTGGTCCCGACACGTCAGCCCCTTTTTCTACAGCAGCTTCGCCTTCCATGGCGACCCCAACAAGACCGAGTCCCTATGGAAGTTCCTGCGGGCGCTTGTCGAGAACCCCAAGCTGGGGCTTCACGTGCGCGACCTAACGCTGACGACGGTGTGTCTCTATGAGTCTTTCGAACCCGCCGACATGCGTGAGGTCTTCCTGACCACGTGGCGCTATGGCAATAGGTGGTTCCGCTAGACGAGAGTGCCCGCGCAGCGATATACTGTCCCCCGCGACGACGACGAGATCTTTGGCTGGCTGGCTCTGGCGTACCTCGAGCCGGACGGGAACATTAAGGAGGCGTACCATGATAGAATCTGCGACTGGTACCACCGCGCGCTGTACCAGAAGCACAAGGGCTGGCTCAGGAGAGCTTTCGCGGAGGTTGGATTCGACGTCAGCCCCGGGGTGCGGGGGGCGTAGTCTGCAGGCGCTGGCGGAGAAGGTTCTGTACAAGGGGCGGCCTGAGGATGGGTACCAGCGTCCGTTGATCGCGCTGCTCCTGGCGTACTGTCCCAACCTGCGGAGTCTGTTTATTCACGTCTGGGACGACGATGTCTGGCTCGACCGGGCGTTCGGGTACGCGGTGAAGATGCGGACGGGATATCTGCGTCTGCATGCGAATCCCCTGGAGAGGTCCGTGAAGCTGCGCGCGACGACGCGGATGATGTCGTTCGATCTGAGTGCCGGAAATTGGGAAGAGGCGTA
Source organism: Aspergillus lucknowensis (assembly GCF_044049455.1). Taxonomy (NCBI): domain Eukaryota; kingdom Fungi; phylum Ascomycota; class Eurotiomycetes; order Eurotiales; family Aspergillaceae; genus Aspergillus; species Aspergillus lucknowensis. The sequence goes on along the minus strand of NW_027263612.1, from coordinate 109,795 downwards.
CGAGGGCAAGGATCCCTTGACCGTCAGCAGGGAGACGAGGCCATTGTACCGGCTGCCCACGCTGAAGGAATTGGAGGCCTTCTACGTGCAGACAGACCCTGATGTGGGCGGAAAGGCTAGGGATGCTTGGGACTCGGCGGTCTCAGTCATTATGTGCTATTATTCTGCATCGAATGGATATTCCGAATGATGGCCGGATGATATCCCTGCGGGGAAGATGTCGGGCTAAGGAGTTGACGCAGTCATGGAGGACGAAGATGAGCCGAAGCGTGTGTTGTTGGAATGCTAGATGTGTTTACGAGATGCTCGCCGGATCCGTGCAATGCTGTTTCATATATTCTGGGCAGGCTGCTGGGCCGATACGGTTTCGATGACGGGTCAATAACGGCTTCTGTGAGAATCCCAGAACCCAAGGGCAACAAACTCCCGTTCCAACATCTTGTACCTATATAAATGATCCGAAAAACCACCAAAGTGAAAGCGTAAACAGATATACTCTCAACAGCCATCAATGCCTCGTTTCCTTCCCAAATAAGTAACCGGCAGCCAGTGGAACTGTCCACCCCCCTCAGACTCGGGCCTCTTGAGTTCCTCCCGCAGCGCAGCCAACGCAGCGTTCCACTCCGCTTGACTGGGAACATCCTCATTCTCCGCTAGAGGCGAAACCTGCTGCAGTCTGTCGAGCATCTTCCCACTGCTTTCCAGCGCAAGCATGAACGAATCCGTGCACAGCGGGATGAGGTACGGCGCGGACCAAGGGTCGGTTTGCTTGAGGGTGAGGGTTTCGAGGTCGCCGCGCGTTGCCTCGGACAAGTGGGTTTGGAGAGAGTCGAGCCATCTAGATTGACAACCGCGAAGGAAGAGAGAGGTGTTGTTAGTGAGGTGGGGTTCAAGATGGCCAAAAGAATGGTAGGTGGATACGGAGGCAACGTACCGAAAGTCTGTGTTGGTAGCCCTATTTGCCGCACGCATCATTTCTCGAATGCGCGTTGCGGCCTCGCCGCGCATGACGACGCTGTTGAATCGGGCGTCTTCCCATTGAAGGTAGCCTCCGGGCTCTGTATACTCTATTCAGTACCGATGTTCTATTCTTTTGGGATATAATCAAAGGTCCAACATACTCAGCATCTTGACCGCGTTCCGGATCAGAGTGCTTGGGTCATTCCCCCGGATAACAAACGCCCACATGCGGAGATGGACGACATCAAACTGGGCCACGAGGTTATCCGGAATTTCCCCGAGACAGTTCAATATCTCCAACGAGACATTTTCTGGCCAGTAATCGTTTACTGGAAACGAGAGATCCGAGAAGTCGTAGCCCGTGATGTGGGCGGTTGCGGGGAGTTCAGAGGCGAGCTCTAGGGCCCAGATGCTAGTATGCCATGGCTGTTATTAGCTGGATGGAGAGGGCAATATGTCAAGCTAAGGGCAGGGTCCGCGTCTTACCCAGTGCCCGGTCCGAGGTCGGCAATGGACATGTCATCGGTGATAGGGATGGAAGGGTGGAGGGTATAGCCTGTGTGTAGCTTCCAGAGGAGATGCTGGGACTCGAGCCTGGATTTCTTGATTAGAAACTTTGGATACTATTGGACGCAAATTTCATGCCTCACTGCTTCGGGGTAGTCCCAGGCCAGGAGATAGGGCGGGGCACGCTCGGCCATTGTCGGAGCGGGGGGAATACACGCAAATAAAAGGCTCTGATTCACGGAAGGGACACAAAAAGAGTAATAGATGAAGGTTGGGTATTCCGTAGCTGCGACTGATGATTGGACATGTGTAAAATCAACAAAACGTAAGAGGGTCGAGGATACAGGAGAGTTCAATGCTGAAAAGGCTTGAGGGAGATTCAAGATTACTAAGCGCGGAGGTAAGCAATCAAACAGGCAAAAAGCAGATAAAGAATCTCAGTTGCTCACTCAGGTCTACCTAGTAATATTTGTCTTGAGAAAGCCCGGCCGCGAGTCATCGCTGGAAGATTTCGTCGGTATGCTCGTCCGGAAACGATCCCACTACGCCCGTTGCCCTCTTCCAGTGCACCCCGTTCTAGGTATCCCCAACCGTGTACCTTTCAGGGTTCGCAAAATAGACGTAACCCTGTTGAGATCTGAACTTTGCATCCCTTCGACCATGCTTCTTGTTGTTGTTTTCGATCTCGCACCTTACTAGTACATGCTTTTGCAATTATAGTAAATAAGTCCCAGGATTATACCAGTAGTCAAGCTGCATTATCAGTAACTTCAGCTTTCTTCTCTGATCCCTGTGCGTCCGACTTTTCCAAAGTAAGATCATTTTTGTTCTAACCCGCCACAGTTAGCCATATACCCTTACAAAGATAAAAAGCCAAGATCTTACCTTTCTAACCATAGTCTCAAAGGAAACCCCCGCACTTTCAATCGTACCGTAGCAACCATCATGCTGCCTGATATTTGTCGATTCCAGATACAAAACACCCTTCTTTGCCACTGTTGCCAGATTAAAGGATCCATCCAAGGTGTAATGAGAGACAGCACCCTCATCTTTCGGCCGGATAAGCGTAACCAAACAATCCGGATGGAGTGTCGCAGACAGAGTTGCGCGGTTTCTGTCCGGCTCCCAACGCACCCATAGCAGCGGTTCCTCCCCTCGCCATTTGGCTGGTTTTATGAAGCGGAACACAAACTGAGGATCTTTCCCAGGTATCGAAACAGCTGGTAGAATGTCGAATGATGTGTTCAGCCCGTCTCTTCCGAGATGCACGAGGCCGAAGGGCGCGTATTCGGTGAAGCGCAGGTAGAGGGCCTTCTCGGGGGGGGATTGATCGTTGGTCCGAAGGACCGTTGAATGATATCCCACTCCGGTCCTTTCGAAGATTTTCTCGAATATGTCGAAGGTGAGACGGACGCCTCTGGCCTTGTCTACGGCTCGTTTTGATTCCTTTCCCGTGCTATATTGGATCGATTCTCGTGAGTCCGGTATACCAGATATATATATATATATATTGAGGATCTTGTTTGACAAACAAAAGAGACAGATAAAGAAGGGTGGTAAAAGGTGAGAGAAAGCTGGGGCGTGCACATACTGAATCCCGACAACAGTGAACTTCTTCTCCGATATTCCCCAGATGGGGGACCCGCTAAGACCAGGCTCTGTGGCCGACTGATACTTCAGATACGACGACCTCGGGGTTGTGCCCTTCAATGCACTCAGCCGTGGATATTCTCGCGGGGGTTCTGAAGTATACCCTCCGACGAACATGTTACTTTTGCAGAGTTGATGGAGGAGATCGTGTCCGTCTCTCCCCGCGAGGGCGTAGAAAAGGTTGAATTCGAATCCGAAATCCTGTTCTTCTGGTTGCAGTTTCTTCCGTTTTTCTTTCTCGTTCGCTTTCTCATCCTTCGCTTCGTCCTCCTTAACCGTTCTTGCCGCAAACCTGGGAATCAGAATCATGCCCCAGTCATTCTTCCATTCGTCTGGCTCCTCAAAATAAGCAGGACAGGGTATTACTCCGTCCAAACCTGGGTTCACGCTGTAGACCTGCCCCGTGATGGATGTTATTGTCAAGTTTTCAGTCAGGTTGTTACTAAGCTCTTTTTTCGTTTGGACGAGGTTGTGCGCAGCGGTTAGAATCACGTCGGCTGGCTTGTCATTGTAGGTGGCGCCGGGGACGTTAACATAAAAGGCCGTCCCAAAATTATTATGGCCTGTTTGGGAGGGGGTTGATTAGCTGCCATTCTTTCGCTTCGTTGGAAAGGATTGAGCTAACCGTCTTTTCTGAAATCTAATCTGGCTACCCATTGTTTCCATACGGAGTCATTGTGCTCGAGTTGAAAGCCAGAAAGGAAGGAAAATCGCCATCCGGGTTTGCGGTCCTCGTGCATGTACTCTGGAGGCAATGTCCAGCTGGATGATGATGAACTGCTCATTGTCCTTTGAGACACGGTAAGAAACAAGTATACTCGGGGCACGGTGTTGGGAAGGAGGCGGCAAGCAGTATGGGAGAAGAGCGAAGGAGTGGCTTGGCTTTGGGGTAAATGGGGGGACGTGTGAGAGTTCTCTCATGGCACGAAAAGCAATTCGACCAGCGTTCAAATAGGAATACGAGATTAGATGCATCGGGCACAGGTATGCACGCCACGCCTCAAGTTGGGCAACTCAGCTCTTCGGACAAACAGGGCAGTGGTCAGCCTTTCGCATGCCTCTCCGCCTGTGGACACACAAATACGCCCTACATTTTTGTTTTTCATAGTTTTGACGAAGTTTTAGGTACAGCAGTTGCGTCTACCGATGACCTCCCATTTCAAAATTCCCCCCCGACGAGAGGAACCGAAGGCCCGGGGCCCTGGACCACCCCGGACGATTGTAGATGCTGGGATCCAAACGAGAAACCAATGAGGAAACTCGCAAATGTAAACACCCAGGTCACACATGGGGCACACTCATCACCCGTTGACGGGATCAGCCGGCCCTCTTTGATCGTCCCCAGCTCTTGTCGCTTGCCATTGGCATCGATGTGGACCAACCTGTCCCCCGCGGCTGCATACATATCGAAAGAGCCCTGTGCATCCACGGGAACTGCGAGGAAATGAGAAATACGCTTGTCAAAGGCCGAGTTTTGGATGACGGTGTCTGCGTAGCGGGCGTTTTGTCAGTTCTCGGTACAACAGAAAAAGCAGGAGAATAGGTATTAAATGCTAGCATACCCTTCCAATCCCCCGTGGCATACTGCTGAACGGCATGACCTATCTGATTGTCTTTCCGTACGTAAAAGACGTGAATCTGGTCAGGAGAGTCGACAGTAGCATGGGGTGTCCCTGCCTGTGCCTCCACAGGGACTGTCTCTCCCGTCATCCATCTCCCGTTTCTCATCGACATCATCTGCAATTCGAGTGTGGGGGTCTGATAAACCACCTTTGTTTCGTTCGGGTTGCTGAAGCCACTGAGCCTGGTCTCCGGATGGACTGCCAGCGGGGTGGAAATTCCCTCAAACTCCCATTCTTCCCACTCGTAGCTCTCGCTATTGTACCGACAACAGTACAGTTCGTTGGACTCGTCGAGAAACAAGACCAGGCGCTAGATCGTATGAGTGGTCCCTTCTTGCTGCATAGAACGAGCTGAGACGTGCATACCTCTTCTTCCTCCTTTCCATCCACAACTAGATACAACGCAGGTGTTCCGGGCTTCACGTCCTCGGCGATTTCCTCGCGGACACCGGGTTCGCCGCCTTTGACCAATGCTTGGGTGAGAGAGCCTTCGTCCTCCTCGACAATATACAGTGCTTGTCTATCGGGTGAAGGGGCGATAGCCAAGGCCAGCATGTTCCGGACGAGGTGTTGTAGTGCAGTGCTCATGGCGACTGAGGGTAGTTCAAAAACAAGATAAGGTGGAGGGCAGAAAGGGATGTGGTCTTGGATAGGATACACGGAGACGATTGAAACTTGGCTCGCAGGCTCTGGCCGTGATGTTTGATGAGCCCGAGGCAATTCGGGTGTTTTATCACCCTCAATACTTCATTCCAGCGGAAATCCCTGTGTTGACCCAACAGCCAGCCACTCCCTCCTCCTCCCGCACGACTCATCCCAGGTCCATGTGTGGTGGAGGATGTGAAATGACGTGGCTCTGATCGGCGGCAAGGCTGTGAGGCAGTGATGCAGCATGCATTCCGCCCCTGTCCACAACTTCATTAGTCGCATCCATCTCATGACGTGTGTCAGATGCGCCGTGTGGGAGGAAGTAAGGCAGCGACGAAGAATACAGCAGATTGCAGCACTTCGGAGTCTCCTTCTTATCTCCACCCACATTGTCCATGTCCATGTCCATGTCCACGCCCATTATTCCCCTCAGGCTGTCACTCCTCTGACATCCTTCTTTCCCAACTACCTCAGCCCTCATACTCAAACAACAACCCCTCCCCCCCCAAGCCGACCAGACCCCACAATGAGCCCCCTCCACACTGCCGCCCAAAACGGTACTCTAACGGCATCACAGCTCACCCAACACGACCCAAGGCTGATCGACTCACTCTCGAACGGCCTAACCCCGCTCATCACTGCTGTCCTCCACAACCAACTCGATACCATCCACCTCCTCCTCCAACACGGTGCCGACGTGGACGCCCCGGACGCCAACGGCCGCACCGCCCTCAGCGTCGCCGCGGAGAAAGTATGGGCCAACCAGCCCCTCGTCATCCGCGCGCTTCTGAGCGCTAAGCCCCCACCAAAGGTCGATGCAACCTGCAGGGCTGTGAGCAACAACACCCCCTTAATGCTGGTGATCCAGCAGAGCCGGAATATCGACGTGATCCGACAGCTCATCGACGCGGGAGCTTCCCTCGACGCGGAGAACGACCCCGTCTCGGAAACGGGCGCGAAAAAGTCCACCAGGAGTCGTAAGAAGGTGGCCCGTGGAAGCTCGGTTTTCCAGCTAGCTCAGGCTACGAAGGAGCCGGAGGTCGTTTATGTGCTCAGGAAGAAGTATTGGGGGGGAGGAGCGCGGGCGGAAGTGATCACACGCCTTATCGGTGTAGTTGTCTTCGTGCTACAGTTGGTGAATCAGCCTCTTGAAAGTGGGCATAGGCTGCTAAGTGAGTTGCTGGGGTGGAATGGTCCTCCTGAGGAAACGGGGATGCCGGTACGTGGTAGCTGTTGTTGTCCGACACACAGGGAGAGAGAGAGAGAGAGAGAGAGAAAGCGGGGGGCTAATATAAAATCACAGGAGATCCCCAGCGACAAACCCAAACAAACCCTTATCCCTCAGACACCAGCGCCAGACAATACATCTGACACCGCTCCTGACCCTGGTGCGGAAAAAGAGCAACCCGCCCACCCAACTCCAGGCAATGACAACCCGCCAGATACACCCCCCGACCGTGCATCTCCTCTATCCGCAGAAGAGTTGACCCAACAAGAGATCGAGCAGCAGCTCCAAGACATCAAAGCCTACGTGGATAAAACAGGGCTTAACGACTGCTTTGCCCTGGATGATGACAACTTTCTCCAGACTATCGCAGAGAAAGCCGTTCTTCTCCGACAGGATGCGTCCACACTCCTCGGCAGCAAGGAATATCTCCCCGACATGATCGATCTGGCGATGTTCAAGGTCGTGATTTACTGTGGTGGGTAGATCCATTCCCCCCCAAAGTACATCCCGGATGTCAGGTTTCTAACGTCCTCACCCCTTACCAATCAGACGACAGTGGAAGCATGAGAAAGCGAGAAGGTGGTGAAAAGCGGTTTGACCTCTTAGTCAACGTGGTGCAGCGAGTGGCTCGCATAGCAACCAAACTCGTACCGGATCATATGGGGGTTGATTTGCAGTTTATCAACTCCGAGAAGAAATTCAAAAACCTTCACGACGAGGATGAGATAAAAGGTGCTATGGAGGAAGTCGAGCCCAATGGCGGCACACTGCTGGGAAAAGGTCTAAAGAACCGAATCGTCGGGCCAATGATTCACCATGTGATAGACAGCAAGGAAAGACTGAAGAGACCGCTTTTGGTTACGATTATTACAGACGGACGGCCAGATGATAAGAAAGCGGAAAGCCTTCAGAATGTTATCAAGGAGTGTAGAAAGAAGTTGGAGGAAAAGAGATACCCCGATTATGGTGAGACTTGCCGAATCTCAGCTCCCAACTTCTCCAGGCCAACTTGCTAAGCATCAAGACTTCAGCTGCTATATTCCAAATCAGCCAGGTCGGTTCTGATAGGAAGGCTGAGGAATTTCTCAATGGGTTAATAAATAGTGACGAGGACAAGGAGATTGTATACTGTACATCGGGTGAGTGAGGCTTTCCAACTACAGTTCTTTGTGCGGAGACTGAACTTGTATAGGCCACCTGGATGAGAAATATCAATCGATGAGAAACAATGAGAAGGCTTTGGAGGTCTGGGTAAGCATTGCATCTTCGTATGTCCCATCAGCCTATCTCAGCTAATGCTATATAAGCTTCTTAAACACCTCATTGGTCCAATCCAGCGCTGGGGAAGCGACGACTTTGTTCATTGAACAGCTTAATAATATCTAAGGAGCGATCTTCCATCGCGAATGCTAGTTTGTTTTTCGTCAATTGAATCAGGCTAGAGCCGCCTCAACATAGTCCCACAGTTGCACCAGCGTGTTGTAAACTTCATATCGATCCGTCTGTCCTTCCCAGTTCGATAGAATGAACGAATGGGCTCGCGCTGCCCGCAATCGACGATGCATATCGATATTCGGGGTTTCCGCGGCGGTTAGGACCTGCCTCGCCCCAGCCAGATTGAACCGGTCAAAGATGGCGGCGTCTCCTGGCCACCCATTCCAAAGGCCGCGGGGTTGCAGGTTATACTTCTCGATAAACCGCTGGTATCGGGGGCGACGAACCTGGAAATAGTCGGCCCTCGGATCGGTCAACACCCCGTCGATGGCAATTTTCAGATCGCGACGGAACTCGTCCGGCCGCACGTCCAAAATCCTATCCACGGCATGCGCCGACACGGCGCCAATCGTGCAATTTCCAACATGCTTCGGCACCACGGGGGCCGGGGGCACGCAGGCCAGGAGGTCCTTGGCGTATGCCGCCGCCGCAAACGCCGCGTAGTGCTGCCAGTTCTTGTTCTTGTGGCTGTCGGAATAGTCGCAGATGCCGCGGATGACGAGGAAAGGGAAACTATCCATGACGCCCGCCGCCTCCATCTCGAAGCAGAGGACATCCTTGTCGTCGCGGAGACGATCACGCTCCTGGGCGTCCTTCATCACCATGTTTCCCGACGCGATCGTCCCGTAGTGGACCCGGGGGTACTTGGATTTTCTGTCGTCTCGTTTCTCGATACGGCTGGGATCGCAGCGGTTGCAATTGGGGTGTTTTGGTTCGTGCCGGTAATTCGACTGGAAGAGTCGGTCGTTGGCGCTTCCGGGGAAGATGAATTTCTGTGGGATTCGGTGCTTGCCAATCTCATCTATGAACTTGTCCATTCGTCGGGGCGTGCCTCTGCCATGCTCGTTTTGGAGGTGCGCAATGGCGTTCCGAAGCAGACGGGGTGGTTTGTCCAGATGGGATTGAATTTTGAACCCGTCTTTCTCTGTTCTCTGGCCCATATCAATTTGTAGGACGCCGCCTGATGGTCAATTAAAATTGGTTCAACCCGGACAATGGGAGTTCCCTCCACGAAATATAGACGGACGGAGTATGTATGTCGACGACTCACCATGTTCCTTCCTTGGCCGACTGACAACGACATCCCCCAATCGAATGTCCTTGTCCTGGTCGCGGGGGTTCGGACACCCCCCCGCAATGCCGACCAGCAGTCCGAATCGGGCATTCGGGAATCGATCTGGAATTCGACTGGCGATATCTGCCGCCGCATTGGTGCCGTACGTCCCACTGGGTGGGTAGGTGATGGCGACCTGGTGGTCCCCTATCCGACCCAATCTGTAGCTTTCTTGATCCTTGGGTGAGTGGATTTCATATTCCTCGTCGAGAATCGCGACGGCGGCATCAATCTCAGGTTGGACGATGCAGAGCCAGATGACGGTGGTGTTGCGTCTAATTCGAATATTGGTCAGTCGATTGCTTTCCTTTTTTTTTTTTTTTTCCGCAGCGAGAGACTGGGGTGCACCCTACAATCGATTTTTCGACACCATGGCTACCGGGATATTCTCACTTCTTCCTTCTCCAATGTTGATAGGCCCTGGTCAACTTCGCGAGGCAGTGCCGAGGAAATCCGTGGTGTAGGATGAGAATCGCGATGCCTGCAATAGCTGCCAGCCTTGAGGAGTATACATACCTTTCCGACGATTTTTCTTGTATTTGAGTGTTGGCCTCATTATGTCCCGATACAAGTACCTATATCTAACGCTGCACTTCATGACTCGCTCTGCCCTATTAGCATCGAGGGATACAAGTAGCCCAAAGCAAGGCAACCGGTTCATGCGGAGTATACCCAAGACACACGCACAAACATCCCCCACTCCGTTTCAGGCTGTGTGAGGTTCAACACATCTCTCTGGAGCAAGTACCAATCAGGCAGAAGGCTCAGCTGTCATGTGGCCCACCATGATGGTAACATAGCTACCTGCAGAGCGTCTGTGTCAGGCAGGGACGCAGTTCTGCAGGTGGTCCATATGACGTGTCGAGGAGTTCCTGCCCTCCATGAACTGACGTGGGCATTGAGGCTGAAAAAAAAAATCGCAGAGTGGCCTACCTAGGTAAAGTCCAAAGTGATGGCCCTCATACAGAGGCAATGCCCAAAAAGGCTCTATCTACTTGGCACCGAGAGTACCTAGGTATATTTATTATCTCGACCATCCCATCTATCACGACTTTCTTCTCTCATACCTTACGAGACAGAATCTCCCCACCAAAGCCCTAAAATGGTTGCCGGAGACCCCATCTACATCGCCGTCATGGGCCTCGTCGGCTCCGGCAAAAGCACCTTCATCGACAAGGTGATAACCGAGGCTAACAGTGTCAACACCGAGATAAAAAACAAGAACAACAACAACAACAAGAACAAGAGTAGCGGCAAAGATGCTCCAGTGGTCCCCGTCGGCCGGGGCCTCATCAGTTGTTCGTATACACACCCGCCGTCCTTCCTTCCTTCACAACACCATCTCCATTCACTCCCTTCACTGCCTACCTACTTACTTACTCACCAAAACAAACACCATGAACAGACACATCCAAAGTCCACCCATACAGCTTCATGCACAACGGCCGCCCCATCACCCTAATCGACACCCCAGGCTTCAACAACGCCACAAAGCCCGACCTGGCCATCCTCACCGAGATATCCACCTGGCTCCACCAATGCCATACCTCGGGAATCCAGCTCGACGGCATCATCTATCTGCATCGCGTGTCAGACCCCCGCATGACGGCTACCGCGGCGCAGAACCTCCGCGTGCTACGCCGTCTGTGCGGGGACGCGAACCTCCGCTCTGTCGCTCTCGTGACGACGTTCTGGGACCTGCAGGCCCAAGAGGCGAGTCCCATGGCGGGAAACTTTGCGACGAATTCGGAGCGTCGGAAGGAGCTGCTGAGCGGGCCGGAGGAGATGAAATTCTGGACGGAGATGATTGCTCTGGGGTGCGAGCCCATGGATTACGATGATGAGCCGGCTACCGGTCTGGACGTGGTGGATTACTTCGTTACCCGGGATAGGAAGGTTGTGTTTGATATACAGGCGGAGATGGGTGCGGGCCGGCCTGTGGAGGAGACGGCGGCGGGAGTGGAGGTGCTGGGGCCGTATGGACGCGAGAAGAAGGCGTATGGGGCGAAGCAGAAGGAATGGGAGAGTCGTCTGAGGGAGATAGAACTTGAGCGCAGCAGGTTGGAGCAGGACGGACGAGCGAAGGGGGCGAGTCTGGAGAGTCTGCGGAGCGAACTCGGTCGAATGCAGGAGAGACTTCGTCACGTCGAGACCAAGCACGAACAGAAGATGCTGAACGCACGGGCAGAGAGCGACACGCAGATACGGCATGCAATGGAAACACTCCGCGTTTCAGAGGCAGAACGACACAAGCTCACAGCAGCGAATGCAGAAAAGGACAGACGCATCGGCGACCTGCAGACCCGGCTGCAGACGGCGGAACACGCGCACGCCACCACCGTCAACGAGGTTAACGCATTGAAAACTCAACTGAGCCGTGAAAAGGATACACGACGTCCTCTGAACTACGACCCGGCTCTGAACGTCCTCGATTCGCGGGGCGAGTTCCCCCTCTACCGAGCTGCTGCCGGGGGGCATTATGCGGAGGTAAAGAGTCTCCTGGAGAGGGGAGCCAATCCAAGACTTCAGACGAGGTTCCGGTGGACATCACTGCATTGGGCCGTTCAGAACGGGCACTATGAGGTCGCCAAACTGCTTCTCGAGTATGGGGCATCCCCTGATGTGCAGTCGGATACGCGGGCGACTCCCCGTGGTATGGCACGGACGGACCAGATGCGTTGGCTACTCAGGCAATATCAGGGGTAGAGATGACCTTTTTGTTGAATTCGATGAGGATCTTTGACTTGGACTGTTTTGACATCATTAAGATCCGATTATATGAGTTAAATTGAGGAATCAAGCTTCGGAATGACGCTGATAACTTATATAGTACAATTTCAGTCGACATGCGCCTCTTTCTGGGTCGTTTGATCATGACTCGACAGAAGAACGAGGTACAGAAGGAAGATGCTGGAACTACCGATCCATTCAGCGAATGAATTAATCCATCACCAACGAGGTCGACATCCTCGTCTTGAGAAAGCCATCAGTCCAGCCATCGTTGGAAGCTTTCATGAGAACGCTGATTACCTCTGTTCCCTTGCTCCAGAGCACTCATTTCCGTTCCCAACCTTTCCCCGATTTGTATCAGACCCAACACGGCCTCACCGACAAAAACAGAAGAACCAGCTCGCCGTGACGAAAGCGACTGCCATCGTGGCGCAGTGGCTCACGCCCAAGGCATCTTCTTGACTGGTCGGGCGCAGGGCCCCCAGTCCCCAGACCGGCAGTACCCATGCGTTTGAGTTCTGACACGATCACTCCGATCCACAATTTTCAGGAGGCTGGTCACCCCCAGTCTCAAAAGGGAGGCGCAAACGAGATGTGCCAGTCTTGCCCACCTCCATTGGTCGAGGGGGGCAAGACGAGGCTGAGGTTGGGCAAAGAAATACGAGGTCTTGGACGAGGGCAAAGTGCGCCTGGCGAATTGGAGATCTCATCACAGCCGGGGCTCGTGTCGGTGGAGGCAGTGCTATTTTCAGGGTCTTCAGCCGCATTAAAGCAGATGGATGCCCCTGCTCTGCGATCTCTTTCGTTGCCTTGTGTCTTCACTCCAAGTTGCGCTTGAAGAATTCAAACAACATTGTTGAACGCACACACACTCTCTCCCCCTTCCAACAATAATGGCTCCGCGACGTGGCGGCGGCGGCAGCTGGGATGTTTCCGGCCCATCCTGCAGCGACGACGCATTCGAGACAGAACAGTCCCGGGTCTACATCGCCTTCTACGCACTGTTCTTCGTTGCGTTCGCTATCCTCTTCATCGTGGGGTCGTCCCGCGCCAACCGCAGTAAACAACGTGGCCGGCCGCTCGTCGCCTGGTCCTGGCTTGCTCTGTCCCTGTTATGCGGGCTTGGGTACGCGCCGTTCTACCATCCGTCTGCTCATAATATGGTCGGTGCTAACAGGTCTTACGTAGCGCCCAACTCGCCGCTATCATCGACCTCACTCTGGGCGAGTGCGATATCGCCTCGCAGTCTGACCTCTTACCGGCCCTGATCATCTGGGACTGGCTGGACATCCTATCCAAGCTGATCCTCAACGCCGTGATTTTAACCTCTCTCACCAAAAAGCTGCAACAACACTTTGCAAGTACCCCGAGCTCCGTCTTGAGGCTTCAAGCCGCGTACGCGGTCTTACTGGTGTTGATTGCGCTCGCCGCGCTCGGGATCGAAACCGCAGTCTACGTCGCAATATACTCCGACGACGCCTACGACCCCGAATTAGCCGACAAGCTCTTCGACCCGCAACGGGGGGTGTGGACGACATACATGACCGTTTCCGTGTTTGGATTGCTGATTGCCTCCAGCACCATGGGCAAGATCCTGTCGCAGGGAACTCAGCATTCAGGGCCGAGGGTATGCCAACATTCCCATTCCGTCTTGTACCCTTGCTCCTCCTCTGCAATCCGCCCGCTAACGTTCTGCATAGAATCTGAAGAGCTGGGCTATAGCTTTGCTCGTCGCTGCCCTGGGCTACAACACGGCCACCTTGGGCGGCTACGTAACTCGAGCCTTCGCCGACCCGGAGGACTACGCCACCAGCAAGGCGGACTACCTGGCCAAGTCAGCGGAGGCTGTCTATTTCCTCACGAATTTCTTCTACGCCGTCGCGGTGTATGCCGCCGTCGCGGTTGGGGGCCCTGGTGTCTACACCCCTGGGGTCGCCCCGGCGTATGTCGCTCCAGTACAACCGCCGAATCCCGGCTTTTCGAACCAAATCCCGTCCTCTCGCTATTAGAACTAAGGTGCGCGTCACGCCTAGGGTCCAAATGATGCCGTGTCGGGATACGTCGTGCGGTCGTGGTAGTGGCAGTGGTAGTGGTTTGCTCGGATCTCCGGCTATTTTTTTTGTTTGTTGCCGAGGATTTATCTTACGATGGGTTTGATGACGGGCTATCTTGCGTTCTGTGATGATTTTGAGATACCATGGCATGAATGTTGGGTTATTGAATTGGCATAATTATAATATAGTTCCTGTTCTTTCACAAAATCTCCCCCATCCACTTGGTTCCGGTGAGCCTACTTAATCACTTGCTCATGCCATAATACAATCTCGAATCAACGCACATGGCTTGGTTGGAAGCATTGAATGACATTAACGAGAACCCCAGCCTGTCTAATGTATGTCCAACCCCCTTAGCCTCTCCTCCAGATCGCCAGCACGAGTCACCCCCTCGACTGTCTGATGTCCCTGTCCACCAACGGGCGAGCCACACTCCGGACACCTCGACACCTGCATAGCACCACCACACTCTCCAATCGTAAATGGATGCCCGTTTTCACAATAGTACCAGTGGCCTGTCCCCCGGAACTCCTGCGCCATGGCAGCCAGGACAGCCAATCGCTCTTCGTTGGTCACCGGCGCATAAAACGTCGACCCACGCAGCATGCCTCTGGTGCCTTCAATCTCCTCAGAAAGTCCCTGTGTCAGGGCAGGGTGCGCATCGCAAAGAGTTTGCGCTTCTTGAAGAGCCGCCGCTCCATCCTGCAGTAAACCCTCCGCTCGGGTGGGATCGGTTACGCTCTGCCGCTCGAGAGCACACAGCTGCGCGAGGAAGAGGTATCCCTCTGCCTGCTGCAGGATCCGACGCGAGCCTGCTGCATTGTCGATAAGCCTCCTGCACTGTTTTCTATTCTGGCTCAAGTCCACGTGCAGATTAAGATTACTCTGGCTCGCCGTCCCGACACGCACCTTGTGCGTGAGGGAGAGGAAATCCGCAAGTAGGGCTGTGTCCAGGCGAAGGAGCAGCGACGCTGCTTGGAGGTGTCCCTTCGTTTGAAGGACGTTCTCGTCGAACTCGAAGTCGCCTGTGATCCTCTTGCTCTTGCGTCGGCGCGCGTCCTCGACCATGTTGCGTACCTGGTTGAACGGCTGCTCCTCCACCTTCACCCGGTTCATGTACGTGGTTATCTGGTCCCGGAGACCGAGCAGGTTCCTCCATCTTTCCTTGTCGGCTTTCCTGACGCGATTACCGAGTTGGCGCACTTGATGCTCGGGGGGGCCGTCGATGCGGATGTCAACGCCGGTTTTGAATACCAGGGATCCTGTTTCTGCGGTCGTTTCGCGGTCTCGCAGCTGCGCTATGCGTCTAGGTAGGTCCTGGGCTAATGGGACGTACTGCTGATTCAAATATAAAATAAACTTCTTCGTTGCCTCGTCGAGGAGAGCGCGCCTCACGAGCCGTCCATACCGCGACAGATTGCGGAGGGAGCCTCGACACGTAGCGCACGTCCGGATATCGTCGATCGAAAACGGCTCCGAGGATGACGCGATTGAGACTGGTCTCTCGTGCTCGTCCATATTGTAGTGCTTTCTCAGGTCCATCTGGGCGTCCATGCTTTCGATGGTCAGGAAGTGGCCACACTGCGGGAATACGCAGGGGTTCTCTCCCAGATCAATCTCTTTGTATGTTTCACCGAGGATGAAATCGACCGGAGTCTCTTTGACGGTGTCCGGGCCGCAGATCTGGCATAACTTGGCTGGAGGGCAGATCTCGCCGCAGACAGATGGGCATCGGTGGCCGCAGGACAGAAGTTTCTCGCAGCGCAGAGAGCAAGGGACGTGATCACAGGGCGCAGCACATGGCATCGAACATGTACTATGCGGGCATGATGACAGACATTGTGGTACTGCACAGGGGGCACACGGCTCAGAACATTTCTGCGGACATCTGGAGTGCCCACACTGTACGTCACAGGGAGAGGTACATGGTGGGCACGAAGTCCCTTGGTGGCATTCAGCACTGCATGAGTGTGCACACGCGGAATACAGCCGTCCGCACTTCTGCGTACATGTTCCATGATCGACTGCGGGACCCTCCTCGGTGCGTTTCGTACATGCAGTACATTGCCTCTTGCAATTATGGCCACACGGCAACACGGCCTGGCACATCCGTGTGCACCGGTAACTAATGCTCGCCACATCAATGTGGCAGGCAACCGTCACAGTATGATTGCAATGCGGAACCTCCTTCTTAACAAGAACCGGGCATTTGACAGTGCTGAGATCTTGCGCCTGCCAGCAGGGGAGACTGGCCATTTGATGGCCGCATGGGAGAACGCGATCTGCATCGAACACTTTGGCCTCGCATTTCTTTGGACACGGATCACCACACGGCTTTGGGCATGGATGCGTGCACCCTTTCTGCGGGCGTTGGCAAGGCTCAGGGCAGTAAACAGCCTGATGGAGAAGGTCAGAGTGGCACTTTTGCTTGCAGGGATGTCCGCAACGAAGTCGCTTGCCGCATGGCAGACTGCAGCCTCCTTCTGGGGAGTATTGCACGAAGTCGTCCGGCTCCGAAACTGTAATGGGAGATTCAGGATGTCGTGGGCAGCTCAGTTCCAGTGCAGGCCCGATATTCCCTTCCATTTCCAGGATGTCTATGACCTTCCCCCACATCTCCACCCCCCTTGATGTTTCGGAGTTTCCAATAATATACATGCCGTGTTTCGCACGGGAAAGGAGGACGTCGATTCGATTAGGTGTACGGAGGAAACCACAGCGGTTCTGACTGTTGCTCCGTACCAGAGAAATGACGACCACCTTCGCCTCCTCGCCTTGGAAGTTGTCAATGGTAGCGACTCTCAGCGTCTGAAGGAGAGTAGACTTGAAGACGGCCGGTTTGGTAGACTGCACTTCACCCTCGGTGAAACCAGCGTTGTCAAGATCTTCCTGGTCCCTTTCTCCCAGCGTAATGGTGAACGATTCGCTCAGTTTCCGCCGTAAACGGTGAAGCTGGCCAAGGTAGGGAGTGAGCACGGCGACCTCACCACTCTGGTAAGCCCCCTGCCGCAGAAGGTGGTTGACCATGGCGACTGTCAGCTGTATTTCGTGATCGTTCCAGTGAGACGTCGCCATTGCGTCCTGGTCAGAGGCACCGGCCTCCGGGCGTCGGTGGTCAAGCCAAAAGAGCCTTTTGCGCATCCCAACAACGGCGGGATATTCGGAAACCGATGGCGCATCTTGCAGTCGCGGGTACAGGGTGTCTCTCACGAGACGAGATATTGAGGGATGCATGCGTCTCTGAGTTTCCAAAGTGCAGAAGGGGATCTGGACTCCGACACCATCGTCGGGCTCGACGAGCCTTTCAAACAACGACCGGTCGAGGGAGTACTGCTGGCCTGCTTTACTTTCGCGAGAAAGCTCGTAGTTCTGGATCTGGGGTCGAAGCTGCTGATGGTCGCCGATGAGTATCACCTGCTCCAGGGATGGCAGGAGGGAGGTAAGCAGATGGGCTTCCAAGACCTCGCCGGCTTCTTCACAGAGGAGGACCTTCGATGGCAATCGGCGCAGCATCTTCAGATTGCGAGCAAGACCAGTAGTTGTCACACCAATGACATCCGCCGTCCGCAGGCATCGGAGGTCCATCTCGTCTCGTACTCGGTCCCAGGAAGCTTTCGTTTCCGAGTGCTCCGATAGAATGGACTGTGCCTGTGAATGCAGGATCCGTCTGTGCGCATCAAGCCAGTGATTGTAAAGAGCCCTGCGCTCTACCATCGTCATCGTGTCCAGATGTGCGTCCAGTAGCTCCTCCACACGACGAGGAGTGCCCTGGCTCCGCTGACCGCCGTGATTTAACCAGGACTGCAACGTATGAAGAGGACTGCGTTTTGACTGCCTCTGAAAGCCTTCTTTATCCACACCGAAAAGCTGATTGTAATGGTCTGGATGGGACCGTCTGAGATAGTACTTCAGACTTTGATCTGATCCAGCCGAATTCAGACGCAGTTTACGGAACCGGTCCTCATGGTCATCAAACTTCGAGTGCAACTGCCACTGGTCTCTCTTCTCCAGTCGTGTCTTCTCAGCGTTTCCGGCGACGACACGAAGATTCAACTGCTGCAAGCGATCCGACTTTGATTGCGAGCCCACTCGGATGATCTGCGAAGTGATTTTGCTATCCAGTAAATCCTCCAGAAGCTGGTCGAGGGCGTGGTTCGTGTAGCACACGCATACAATCGGGCCGAGCCCCTTCTTCACCTTGGCCTTATTAGCCAGAAGAACCTTGATGAGGGCTACCCCCGTAAAACTCTTCCCAGTGCCTGGGGGACCCTGAATCAACGCGATCCGCCGCTGAAGGGCACTGACGAGCGCGGCGGCCTGTGCGTCATCCAGCGTAGAATGCTTCTGGAGCCTTTCCAGGTTGACCGGTTGTGAGTGCTCGACTTTGAAGCTGGAGTGGTCAGTCATGAGACACTGTAGGTCGAAACTAAATCCTGGGGCTGTCGAGTACACGGGGGGAGCCACGTCGACTAAAAGCGAGGGCGAGCTGCCAGCCTTGGGCGCGAGGTAGTCCGACATGGGGATATCGGCGGTTCCTTGCATTTTCTGGAGGCCGAGAAGGGTGGATTGGAATGAGGGCAGGAGAATGCCAGGAAATTCCACCAGGGAGAGAGCTCGCTGGTGCCTCTTCAACGTTAAACAATCCAGGATGTACTCCCAGTTGCTCTTGGTGCTTTCGACCAATTCCAGCAATATGGAGGCCACTTCTGTATTCTCCCACAGGGATCCAGCCAATTTGGGCTGCTGAGTCTCTGCCGCGTTGCCTCGCGCTCTTGGCCGCTGTTCAGGACTAGCTACAGTGCAGAATATTGCAGAGCCCTGTGGATCCACGAGGCTTACGAGGGCACTGGGCTGGAGCCGTTTCGATATTTCCCACCACTCCCGTTGCTTCTTCTTCGTCATCCCACGAACGTTCTCTGGCTGCGCGAATTGCACAAGGAACTGGAGTCCGGCAAACCGATGGAACTCTGCGCCGCGCATGCCAACCTGTCTGTACGTGTACGCCCTTGTCTGCCCTCTCTGACCGCTCTTGGAGGCGCTCGGCTGAAGTTCTGCGTGGATGACGTCTCGGAGCTGACCCACGGTGTCTTCCCTGAGGAGTCGAAAATGCCTATCCAGAAGCCCGGCAGGTCCGTCAAGGTGCCACTGGCGGGGGTCTTTCACGGGGAGATATTCAGAGCGCTTGGACATGATCTCCTGGAAAGTAGGCATAATTCTAATTCTGCCAATATCCTCGTGGTCGTTGTCGTGCCGTCCGCCAGGCGGGTCTTTCTGTGTTACAAAGGCGACGGGGGCTTGACCGGCTGGCTGTTGCTTCAGAGCCCCCGACAACGAGGGTAGAGATAGCCCAATATCCAGGCGCCGTTGAAGCTTCTCTAGGTAATCGCACGACTGGAAAACAAGAGTCGCCGTCTCCGAGTCATGTAGGATGATGAGCAAATCCGCAAACCGTTGCGCAAGCGGCTTCAGTGGCTCCTGGATGAAAGCAGTCGAGTTGAGTTCGACGACCTGCCAGAACACGAAAAGAGAGAGCTCAAGGTATGAAGGGGCTTTGCTGCTCTTGCTCTCGATTTCTAGCTGCACGGCGTCTGCTAGAAATTCCAGGAAAGGTATTCCCCGGCGCCCAGCAATTCCGTAAATGCAATTATATATCCTACCGACGGCTTGCTCAAGGACCAAGGACGCAAGGACGTTCTGGTGAGTAATGATTTCCAGAAACGGGAGGATCTGACCGGCGAATATATCACGCTTAGAAGACGTCGGGATGGCGGAGAAATCTCGCTGGATCAGCTCTTGAATCCGGTTGAGGCCGCCCTTTTTGGAGAGACAGTTGATCACCTCTTGCATTGTACCGTCAATCGACTTCGATTAGCTTTCTGGCGTCTGCGAAGAACGTACCCAGCGCAGGGCCAAGCGGGCGGGTGAATGGAGTGTTGGGGACCCGCCTTCTCCAGGCAGAAAGCTCGCTGCTTTCGTAGCTCCGACTGTTTCTTCGCTGGCCGGTTTGGCCCTGCAGTTCTTCTCGGCGGACATGGGCAAATCGACAAGGGTTATATGGACAGGAGCCTCGTCTCGCGAACTCGTTGCAGATTCTGCTGCGGTTAGCTGGGATTTTGGGAGAGAAGACTGTCTCTTACTTTTTAGCCATCCTGCCAATATTCTGTTATCACTTCTGTGTTATGTGTAGTGGAGGTGGTGCAGTGTAAGAAAGAAGTGAAATGGTAAGGTGAAGCTAGTAGGATCAAAGCTTTTATCAGGAAAGCATTCACACAAAGGAAACTGCCTTGTTTGCCTCTCCTTTCACGAGGCTCGTCCAGTTTTGGAAATCAGCTCTCCATCTCCTATTACCGCCACTGATATCGATATTCGCATTGAGGTGGGTAAGCGCCGCAGCTGTTGTGACACCAACTGGTTGGATCAGAATGCCCGGAGACGTCGAGCGGCGCAGTTCGCCCAAGGCGCCGCAAATACACCACAGCATGACGCCGAATCCGTGGTATTGGGCATCTTTGTGCAAATGTCGGCGCTTGAGGGGAGTGATGAGGCGTGGTCTCAGCTACAGTCACATACTAAGTCTCTCGAATTATATGGCGCCCGCACATATTCCCCGTTAGATCGAGCTGCAAGCTTCATCAGAAGTGGCGCAAATGCCGCAGTAGCACTGCCATCTCGATAACCCACCGGTTGAGGCGTTCGTCTGAAACAAACTGGACGTACCGCAGGGTTTCCATTCTTGCGTACGGTACCGCGACAGGGGGGTGTGTGGTCCGTTGCGCCTGATTACCGCAGCCATGCCTCCCACGCACAGCTACTCGACGAGTAGTATTGTAGCAGCTCTCTGCCTCGTCGGGCGTGGTGCACAGCCAAGTACGAGTCTTTTATCAACGAAGCCCAGCTTGGACTGCATTTTGAACCAGAGATACCCTCGCTGGCATTCTGACGTCGGCAACTGGACACCGTTCTTGTTGCATCACGAGGAACCGGAGAGCGATATTGATGCCCTGCAACCTAATTATCTGGGCTATACCAGTCAGTGTAAACCTCCAGCAAATCGTGCGAACAGCACATATCTAGATTCCCGCAGGCCCGTTCGCGGTAGACTTGAGGTAACAGAACCATGGAACAGCCCTTCGATGACAACATGATTACCAGAAACCCTACTTGCGAAGACCCAGTTCCTCCGCAAAAAAAAAATTACCCCCGATGCTGTCTTCGAAGACGTTCGACACACGATCAAGCCCGTTAGATAGGTAGATGCTGCAATGTCTTCCACCACCTCCACCGGCTCCCTCGCGGAGATCCCCACCGCAAGACCCGACTACCAGCCCATCCGCACAGGGACAGGTCTCAGCCGCCGACAGACAAACGTCGAGCTCGCGCGCGTCGAGTCGCTCCGTCTAACACATCACTCCACGGTCGGATCGAAGGCCCCCCGTGTCCCGCGGAGCGAATGGCTTCCCTTCGGCGGTGGGAAGGATTACCCGCCTGAGCTACCTGATCCGGAGAAATATGTCGTCGAATTCACAGGGGTTGAGGATCCGTTGCATCCGCATAATTGGTCGCTGATGATGAAGTACGCCGATGACCCGTGCGCAGGAGGAGAGGGGGCTGACGGTTTTTATAGACTCAGGTTATCACTTATCCTTGCGTATGTTACTTTCGTCTCGTCATTCGCTAGCGCGATCTTCTCGTCGGGGGTTGCTGCGGTTGGACAGGACTACGGCATCAGTACGGAGGTCTCAACGTTAGGTGTTACGCTGTATGTCCTGGGTTTCGCATCTGGTCCGACCTTCTGGGCTCCTGCGTCGGAATTGGCGGGTCGTCGATGGCCTATTACAGCCGGTGTATTCGGATACAGCATCTTTACGATCGGGACAGCGACAGCAAAGGACGTCCAGACGATCATGTTGACTAGGTTCTTCGCAGGGTTGTTTGCGGCGAGTCCTCTGTCAATCGTTCCGGCTGCCTTCGCCGATATATACAACAATCGGCACCGCGGAGTGGCGGTCGCCTGTTTCGCGATGGCAGTATTTGTCGGTCCATTCGCGTCGCCCTTCACTGGGGGGTTCATTGTGATGAGTTATCTTGGGTGGCGGTGGACGATGTACATCAGTGCGATCATGGGGTTCCTGGGGACAATCCTCCTCTTGATCTTCTTCAAGGAGACATACCCACCGATGATTCTTGTGGACAAGGCAGCGACGCTCCGCCGTCAAACCAGAAACTGGGGCGTGCATGCGAAACAGGACGAGGTCGAGCTCGACTTCAGGGAGCTCGTCACCGTGAACTTCAGCAGGCCCTTTCGCATGCTCTTCACAGAACCAATCGTCTTCCTCGTTACGGTGTACATGTCCTTCATCTATGGATTGATGTACGCCTTGCTGGCGGCCTACCCCGTTGTTTTCCAAGGAATCCATGGCATGAACCTTGGCGTAGGGAGCCTTCCGTTCGTCGGGCTGATCATCGGCGAGCTCCTAGCGGGTGTATATACTTTGCTGGGCCAGCCGTTATACACCAAGAAGTTGGCTGCGAACGGAGACATCCCAGTTCCGGAGTGGAGATTGCCGTCGGCGATCGTGGGAGGGATCGCATTTACGATCGGACTCTTTTGGTAGGGTCTTTCCTTCCCGCTGTCGAGGTTCGGTCAATGAAGATATATATTTAGCTGACGAATCATTCAGGTACGGCTGGACGGGGTTCACAAAGGAGATCCATTGGATGGCCCCCACAGCGTCCGGGGTACTGGTCGGGTTTGGGATCTATTGCATCTTCCTGAACTGTTTCAACTACCTGATTGATTCATATCTGCAATTGTAAGTTTAAGCTAGCGATGAATCTGGCTTGGCTTCCGTGATTATAACACATGCTGATAAGGTTGCGACAGTGCAGCGTCGGTCTTCGCCGCCAACACGATCTTGCGGTCGGCGGTTGGAGCGTGCTTTCCCCTCTTCTCACGGCAGATGTTCGTCAATTTGGGGGTGCAGTGGGCGGGGACATTGCTCGGCTGCTTGTCTGCGATCATGATTCCTATCCCGCTCGCGTTCATCGCATGGGGGCCCACGTTGCGCCGGAAGAGCCGGTTCGCGCCGCAATTGCCTGTATTCGAGGAAAAAGCGTAGAGAGAACAACAAGGCCATCGGCAAAGACCTTCGAAGTCGCAAACGGAGTCAAGACAGGAGTAATAATTTGCATCCGTAAGCGGTTTGTCCAGCTGATAAGCACCGGCCGGATACGTTTTCCTCGGGGAGATCCGCCTGAGGGGTCGTCGCAGAGCAGAATCACATCTGACTCGCACGCCAGGGGGAAGTTCCATGGTCGACCCCGGCCGGTGCTTCGCTCGTGGCCTATCGCACCATGGGTCCACCAAGCAACCGAGAGATAACGGCTTGCAGGTTTTTTGCCCCGGTCGCGCCGGAAATAAAATCTCCAGGACGCCTGTCGTGTGAGTTTCTCGAATGTCGCTTGTGCCGGGCTTGAGTCTCGTCTTGCTGCAGCAGTTGCAATAACACTCGAGTGATAATTTTCTGTTAACTTCCCCAGACGTCATGGGAAACGCCGAGTGGATTGGTCGCGCCAATCTGGCGGTGGCTCGAAGTCCGGTCGGTCGGTGGTTTCGCCTTGAGAATTCAGGTCATGTATGTGCTTCAGCCCTGTGTACCTTACATGCGATCGCACATTCGCATCTCAGCTGGATATGCTTTTTACTAACCAATCCGTCGCTTTAGCCCCGCGAACGGAAAGGCGCCTTCTTCTTCACGGAAATCCGCGCCGGCCTTGCCACGTTCTTCGCGATGGCCTACATTATCTCAGTGAACGCGAATATCACAAGCGATACGGGAGGAACCTGTGTCTGTCCAATGGAAGACCTCGAGACCAGCTGCAACAATAACACGGAGTACCTTATCTGCAAGCAAGAAGTCAACCGCGACATTGTGACCGCGACCGCCGCCATCGCCGCCATCGCCAGCTTTTTTCTGGGACTTCTTGCCAATCTTCCTGTAGCCCTCGCCCCCGGCATGGGCCTTAACGCATACTTCGCTTACACTGTCGTCGGGCATCATGGGACAGGATTGATTCCTTATAGCCTGGCGGTGACAGCAGTTTTCGTCGAGGGCTGGGTGTTCCTCGGTCTGACCCTGCTGGGTATCCGGCAATGGCTAGCCCGGGCTATTCCGGCATCCATTAAACTTGCGACTGGTGCGGGTATCGGATTATATCTGACCTTGATAGGACTCAGCTATAGTGCCGGGCTTGGCGTCATCCAGGGCGCAACGGACACCCCTATCCAACTAGCTGGCTGCGCGCCGGACCTGATTACTGAAGAGACCGGCTATCTGTGCCCTAGTTATGGGAAGATGCGGAACCCGACAATGTGGATTGGTATTTTCTGTGGCGGTGTCTTTACCGTTTTCTTGATGCTGTACAGGGTCAAGGGAGCCGTAATCGCTGGTATACTGTTGGTTTCTATCATCTCTTGGCCACGTACCACCCCGGTGACGTATTTCCCATATACCGAAACCGGCGAAAACATGTTCGACTTCTTCAAGAAGGTGGTCACCTTCCACCCGATTCAGCACACACTTGTTGCTCAAGACTGGAATATCTCCAGTAACGGGGGGCAGTTTGGTTTAGCACTCATCACATTCCTGGTAAGTCTATGAACCAAGACTCGGGGTTTACCTTTTGACCTTGATGTAGTATGTCGATATTCTCGACGCGACCGGGACCCTGTATTCAATGGCCAAGTTTGCCGGGGCAATGGACGAGCGCACTCAAGATTTCGAAGGCAGTGCTATGGCTTATGTATGTTCCTCTAGCCATCCCTCTGAATTTTGCTGACCCGTACGCAGATGGTCGACGCAATAAGTATCTCGATTGGCTCTCTTTTTGGCTCTCCGCCCGTAACGGCATTCGTGGAGAGCGGTGCTGGGATCTCCGAAGGTGGGCGGACGGGCATGACGTCCTGCGTAACGGGTATCTGCTTCTTCATTGCCGTATTCTTCGCGCCAATATTCGCTTCGATCCCGCCGTGGGCAACAGGAAGCACACTGGTCATCGTCGGCTCGATGATGATGCATGCTACTCTTGAAATCAATTGGCGGTATATGGGAGATGCGATACCGGCCTTCTTGACGATCGCGATGATGCCCTTCACTTACAGTATTGCAGACGGGCTGATTGCGGGTATTCTAAGCTATATCCTTATCAACGGGGGAGTCTGGGTTATCGACAAGTTGAGCGGCGGACGTATCGTTCCACCGAATCGAGACGACGACCATGACGCTTGGACGTGGAAGATCCCTGGTGGATTTTTCCCACCCTGGCTTGTTCGTGCCGTCCATGGAAAGAAGGACTTTTGGCGCCCGTACGACGAAGCTGACGGTTTGGATTTTAGGGTGAAGCCTCAGGAGTCAATTTCGTCGCAAGATCGGGTAGCCGAGAAATTAGCGGGCTCCCAGGAGGATGGGACCAAGAACTAGTTCGTTCAACGATGTTTATCGCATCTGCTGATGTTTCGGACGGTTTGTGCATTGGGTCTGTATAGTGTTAAGAGTAATTTATCTCCTCGGTTCATTGTCTCTGTGGGCAACTTCTCCTTACATCGGATGATCTACCCTCCCATCAGCTCTGGTAGCCGATATGATCTAGGCCCTTTTTCCTGGTTTGCTCTCAGGAGCTGATGGATGCAAAGGCTGCACTTCTTCGGTTCTGATGCAGTGAACCCCGGAGAAAACGCAAGACGAATCCAGAAATAAGTCTGCATGGAACCGCACGTAAAGCCATGATAGTACCTTCGGCGTTGGTTACCCAACCTGACTCGCTGTGGATGGGTTGATGCAGGTCACTCGGGACTTGGTATCCAGGAGAAAGGAACCTCCAGTGAGCAGCCAATGAGAGAGTCCGAGGCAGGAGCTCGGCAGTGGATTGGAACCGCGGGAGCCGAAAGGCACACATGGAGATAGGATCCTTTCCGAGTTGAGCTGAATGTGACCCGTTTCGAGAGCAAGCGGACGCGAAGTCTCTCGGGGCCTTGAAGAGGAGAGAAGAAAGCACAGAGGTTGAGGGGTTGCCTGAACCCATTTGCTCATTTAGTGGTGTGGATGCATTGCGGCCTCAGGCTGCCAAGCGGCAATTGGCCCCAGCGATTCCTCACTCCCCTCAACTCGATCCATCGCACGGGCACTCAGTCTGAGCTCGGACTGAATCCCAGGTTCCTGGGTTACGAGGATCCCACCAGCGGTGCCAATCTATCGTACCGCTGGCCCTCGTTTCCAGCCCTCCGGCTTCGTCGTTCCCCTCTTCTGTACCAGGCATGGGTTAAACCACCATGTCCAGCCCCAAATCTCGCCGCCTCGCTCCCATGGCCTCCGACAGCATTCCATCCAATAACCCCCAGAAACGCAGAAAGAACGTTGGTACTGCATGCTTGGGTTGCAAGGCTCGTAAACTGAAGGTATCATAATTCCCCTTGTGACCACCTTTTTCCTCGACCGTTCCGCTAACAAAGTCGCCGGTCCCTAGTGCTCTGGAGCGCCCCCTTGCGCCAACTGTGTGAAAAGCCGTCTCGAATGCAACCTCGATGAATCCACCGATAGACGTCGACGTGGCCCGCTCAAGCGAAAAATCGATCAGCTCGAGGATAAGGAGGATTTGTTTTATCGCCTCATCCAGATTCTCCGAGAGGGCAGCAACCGTCGCATTGTGCCCCTTTTGAACCTAATCCGCAGCCGTGCCTCCTTTCCCGAGATTCGCTTCTATATTGAGCATCCGCTGTCACGATCAGAGCTCACGCAGACGGCCGAGCTCGTCGAGGTCTTCGGGGACATCCAGGAGGATGAGCTGTCCGAGCCGGCTCCCAAGCGGCGCATCCTCGACCCTAGACGGTCCCCCGAGCCCCCTCGTTTCTCCGTCCCAGCGCAACCCTGGACCTCAGTCACTGTTGACGATGAGCTCGTCTCCCGACTGATTACTCTTTGGTTCACATGGGTTCATCCCTTCTGCAACTGGATCGACCGTGATCTCTTTCTCCGCGACATGAAATCCGGCTCTATTTCTGCTCCATACTGTTCTCCTTTTTTGGTCAGTATCATATTGGCCAATGCCTGTGTACGTCGTCGCACGGTCGCCTTTCTATTTCATGAATACTCACTGTTAATACAGGCGTACGCGGACTATTCTACGCCGCATAACTCCGCCGACGATCTGGCCTCTAAGCGAACGCAATTTTACGAAGAAGCGAAACGATCACTAGATAAAGAGGAAGGTCGCATTAGATTACCGACGGTGCAAGGTTTGGGGGTACTGTGGATATGGTAAAAGTTACATCTCTCTTCCGTCGTGTATATGCACTGACCAACCAAGTGCATCAATTACTGGCAGGGACCGACAGGGATGGATTAGCCGGGGCCAACTGGCATACTCGCTCCAGGAGCTGTCGCTGACTTCCTCCAACGTTTCATCACATCCCGACACCCTACGTATGGCGCGGGTCGCTAACCACACGAGCTGGGGATTATTCAATCTCGCGATGTAAGGATCCAGCCAAGCCCCCAAGATCCCCCCCCTAACGAACTGTGCTTGAGCGCTGACGTTGACCCCCTTCAGGATTTACGCTCTGTGCGCTAAAAAGGTACCCGTCGTCAAGCTCCCATCGCAATCACCGCCCTTTCCCGCCCACCATCAATGTGAACAAGATGAATGGAGCGCGTATCCCATTCGGTCCAAGAGTGTTCTCGCGCATACATCATGTCTATTCAGCGCCGTTTGTAACTTGAACAGAATTGCATATGGCTTGTACCTGCTCCTCCTTCCACAAGAGGAAGTTACTCTACCACGGATAGAAATCGAAAACGACAAGTTAGAGGCCATTCGGGATCTAAGTGCGTGGCTTGATCAACTGCCAAGCTGTGTGAAAGAGCACAATGTGGATCTTCCTCATGTGCTCTCCCTACAGTGAGTTGCCTGGCGCCGAAGACTCCGGAGAATTAATTGCTAATCGTATTAGTATGTACTATCATGCCGTTATGGTGGTAATATACGGCTTTTTCAGATTCCAGCCAGTATATGCGGCGAAGGTTTCAGCGTCCAGCCCTAAGTCGCAAAACCCATACATCTCCACCGCTCATGCTGGGGAAATCTGCTTATCGTCAGCCCGCAGGATCGCCCAACTAACCGTTGTCTATCGCTCCAACTGGGGCTTTGACCACATGCCGGGTGTGAATGTCCATTGCATGATGACAGCTCTCCTCATCCTCCTCGAATTTTTGGACGACCATGTCAACCGTGATGCTTTCATCTCATTGACAATGGCAGCCGGTGCATTTACGAGGCGGTGGGGATTCACTAAACCACTCCTCCGCAACCTCCAAAACAAGGCCAGAGAGCGAGGGGTTACCCTGCCCCCGGAGACAGGTCCTGTCTTCATAGACCTGGATGAGATCTCGGTCAAAAGCTCTCCGGCGAAGTCTGAGACTCCCGAGGCCACAAACATTTGATGATAACCTTCACGACCGCAGAAACGTCACGATTTAAGTCGCAGGTTAGAGGAGTTCATGATTGGGTCTACTTCCAGGCTGGGTAGATGGATAGATGACCAATAATTGTAATTATAATCGCGCCGCCCCGTTATATGTTTACCTCTCATATATATCATAAATATTCGTTCCCATCATCCTGCTTCAGCAGGTGTCGTTTTCAAGCAAGAACCACAGGCCTTTACACCGTCTCTGTCCGCTGTACATCCCTGAACCCAAAAGCTGTAGCTACTCCCTGGATACTAAAGAACGACCCCGTCTTCTCAGCAAACCCATTGTTAACCGGGGTCGAGGCCGTCATCGCCTCCGTGTCGTCCGGGTTGCCTGGCTGACGGCGGCGGACTGCCTTCTCGAACCAACGCGGGTATACCTCTCGCCAGTGCCAAACAGCCCAGATAAGCACGGTAAGTAGGGTCAAGGGTATCGTGACAACCCAGTAAATCCAGAACTTGCCGGATGTGACCCAGGTATTCGGCGGGTCGGCCTGGAAACTGAAGAAATTGGTGCCGAAGAGGCCCTGGCCGGTCTTTGTGTCAGTACATATAGTTATGCGTGGATATTCGCACGTGATGCCCCAGGAGGAGACACTTACAGACACAAACGTCCCTGGGAGATACACCATACTCACTACCGCGACCGTCTTCATCATGTTGCTATCCGTTCGGGCATCCCGGCCAAAACCTTGAGATACTAGGTTGAATGCCTAGATGTGGGTTAGTCCAGTTCTACACTTGAAGGCGAAAGGGTGGTGAGGTAACATACGAGGTTGATTTCGTTCAGGTGTCTATCGTTCAGCGACTTCGACCGGGTCTTCAGTGAGTGTGCCCTCTTCTCCTCTCGTCGAAAATCCTGATGGGTCTTTATCCAAGTGTCGAGGTTCCTCTGCACGAACTCGCGGTCTTCCCGTCGCCAGTGATCTTGCTCCGCTACCAGCGCTTGCAGCGTATGTTCGGCCACCTCGATCGTCTCATGGTAATGAAATAAATGTCGAGCAATGTCGTGGAGAAGAGGGAAGTTGTTTGGCTTGTGCGAAGAGTTTGATCGTGCCTAGAACACAAGGAGTACGGTTGTCAGCGCCTAAAGGGACGGGAAGGCTGGAAGGAATCACGAATGATGAGGTATACCTTCTCCAGGTCTCGGACCAGATTTCTTAGCAGCCAGAATGCTGTGTCGTACAGACCGAGAACGATCCGGACGAATGCCGAGTGCCAGCAGAACGGGTTGCGGCGCCGTACATCGCGGGCTGGGATGCGTTCCAGCAAGACTCGTTGCTCTTCTCGCGGTATACCAAATACGAAAACTACTTGTCGACCTGTTTCCGGATCCCAGTCGACATGCATTGCAGGTTGCATCCAATCGTACTTGCTTGCAGTCTCAACTTCTTTAATCTTGAAACATGCCCAGGATACTGAATAGATGTTAGTGGGCTCGGCCAATACACTGCTGGGCCCAGAAAGCCGGCACAGACCTGTTGGTGAGACTCTAGGACTTGCGACGGCGTATTCGCAGTGAAAGGACCCGTTGATATCAGCGCTCATGACCTCCCAGAACTCCCTTTGGAATCGCTGTCTGTACCGTTGGTATTCTCGGAGGTCTTTAAACTTGTTGGAAGCGAAACTGTTTGGTTTACGTTAACCTGGATTCAGAGGAACTGGCCAAGGATGGCGCCGCCGTACACGATGACATTGCTACTCTGCTTTCTCTGTGCGATGGAAACTATGCTTAGCCTTCATCCAGACCTGTGGAGCTGTCGTTAGGCGAACCTACCTCCAAAATATCCAAATCACAACCAAGGTCATGCCACTCCTTGGAATCTATCGATGATTGTTAGGCGCCGACAGCCAAGGCGGATTCCAAGGGCACTCCCGTACCAGTCTCTTCCCAAATCTGGATCACCTCACGCGGCGCGGGGGGAGGGTCCGAAACTTTACTCATCGTTGCGGCGGTGCGAGTCCGATAGAACGTTTAGGAGGGTCGATAATCGTCCATGGAAATCTCATCAGAACAATGGGGTTGTTAAAACCACACCGCAAGACGAGGCTGAGCTTCCCTTTTCTTTTTCGACCCTCGCTGTGCCTGACGGAGCGCGAGCTGCGGCTGGGCGCTAACATGGCGGGCTGCAAGGCGACGATTGGCGGACAGCATCCAACCTGTGATCGTCGCGCTGCACGATGACACGATCGTTTCACAAATCCAGCAACCGACCGATTCTCCAGAAGATGTTCCTCGAGTGAGGCGCATTTTTGAAAAAAGCGACTGGGCAATATTTGCTCGTGTGAGACACAAGACGGCGGCAAGCCGCAGGAGGGTCGGACCGGTGATGGGGACAGTTCGAATGCAAGGCTGCACAGCCCGACTACTTATCGATGATTTGTTGGTTGAAAAACCGTGAGGCACAACTCAGGCAGGAGAGGAGGCTCAACCATTTGAGTCGTTCTCTTGATGCCCAGCTTCTTCGCTGCGATCATTTACCCCCAGGAGCAGGCATGCAGTCGGCGAGGCTGTGCTGTGAGATTGTGTCGCTCAACACCTCAAGAAACGCGAAGCTGAGATCCGTCGAGCTCACCAAATTGCTCTCAGCTAAGTGCTGAATTGCTCGAGATACCGGGCTGAGTCTCTGATATTCCAGGACAATACCAAACATGCATCAATTCGTGTCGATGGGGGTTCCAGCAGCGTGGAAGCCAATCCTGCGTGGTTGACGAGATCGGGGTCTGGCCTGCGAACGAGGAAAAGAACGTGGAGGAGAGTTCATTCACTCCTCGGCTTCCAAGAGGGCTCAACAAATTCACGAATGTGAAGAGGCACAAGCTTCCCAACACATAGGCCCGTCCACGATGATTGCGCCTTTCCCCCCTTACCTCGGTAGAAAACCGGCGATCGTCAAAAACAGACCGTAGCGGATCCCCTCATGCGGGGAGAGGGCATTCTTTGTTATCAAAATCTGGGGCACAAATACCTGATTCAGGATTCCCTTGCCCGTAGTTCGTCCTGGCAGTTGTCCAACGATGGCGCAAGAAACCTTCAAGTCCATCCCGTCCTACAGCCAGATCGCCTGTGTCGGCACAGGGATCAGCGCAATCGCGCTTGGAGCCACTCTGAAAAGATGGTACCAATTGGACGACATCCGGTTTTTTGAGCGAAATGACGACTGCGGAGGGACGTGGCATATCAACTCTTACCCTGGTATGGGACCATCGGTACTTCTGTTATCGCACTAACAGGATCTGTAGGGTGTGCATGCGATATTCCTAGCGCGCTCTATAGCTTCTCGTTCGCGCCGAATCCACGATGGAGCAAGTTGATGCCTTCGTACGAGGAGATCAAAGCCTACCAGCAAGATGTTGCGAACCAATACGGGCTGCGTGAGAAGATGGTTTTCTCTACTGAGGTCAAGAAGTGTATTTGGCGGGCGGATGCATCGCGATGGCTGATTGAGCTATGCAACGTTAACACGCACGAGATTTCTTACCATGAATGCCAGATTCTTTTCGGTGCGACAGGAGTTTTGGTCGAGCCTCGTCCGTGCGATATCCCAGGGGCATCAACATTCAACGGCTCTATTTTCCACTCCGCGCGATGGAACCACGGCGCCAGTTTGGAGGGAAAGAAGGTCGTGGTCATTGGCAATGGATGTTCGTCACCCCTCAAAAGGCCTTTGTGCTTATGTATCGGCGTAACACTAACGAGAATAAGGCACCGCCGCACAAATCGTACCCGCCATCATGGACAAGTCCGGGTCAGTTACCCAAGTTATCCGCAGTCAGCATTGGGTTGTCGAAGCTCTGAACTTTACCTACCCCAAAGCTATGCTATGGGCGTTTGAGCATATCCCCCTGGCACAGCGCCTCCACCGTTTCGCAATTTATCTCGCTGCAGAACAAGACTGGAAGCTTTTCCCCATGACCAAGGCTAGCGCCAAATACCGCCAGAAGCGGCGCAAGGAGATCGAGGCATATATGCGGAAAAAGGCGCCAGCAAAGTATCACGATATTCTCATCCCGGAATTCGAAGTGGGCTGCAAGGTACTATAAAACCCCTCAGCGCGCCATTTGATTTCCATTATCGCAATCTAACCAGCCGCGTCCACCAGCGCCGAATCTTCGACTGCGGCTACCTCGACTCCCTACACAATGACAAATATCTCCTCACGGACGCAAAAATTCTCGAAATTGTTCCTGAGGGCCTCGTAACCTCCAACGGCCTCATTCCCGCCGATGTGATTGTCCTCGCAACCGGTTTCGATACCAACCGCTTCTTGCCAGGCATGCAAGTTCATGGCCGGAACGAAACGACCGTTGACGAACACTGGAGCCGTCAAGACGGTCCAGGGGCGTATAACACCTCTGCAATGAACGGATTCCCGAACTTCTTCATGCTGCTTGGTCCAAATACCGTGACTGGCCACACCTCTGCTATCATGGCGTCCGAAAAGTATTCCCCAAGATCTCTCTAGTTCCAGACTAAGTTGTTAATCTGGGTATAGCTCTGTAAACTACGCTCTTCGGGTTCTAAAGCCCGTACTTGACGGATCCGCCGCGTCGGTCGAAGTCAAGGCCGAGGCTGAGGACAAATATATCGAGGATATCCAAGCCACTCTCAAGAACACCGTTTGGCATTTAGGGTGTACCTCGGTACGTTTCGCCATTTCCTTTCCTCTTTGTCTGAAACACTAACACGACTTGCAGTGGTATGTCAACGGCAAAAGCTGGAACGCACTGGGTTACCCATGGACACAAGCACACTTCTGGTACAGAAGCTTGTTTCCCGTGTGGAAGGACTGGGATATCAAGGTTTGTTTTCCCCTCGCTCGTCATCGAAGCCTAATGGTGGGTGTATTAACTGAGAGACGATAGTGGGTTCAGAAACCAGCATCTCCGAAATGGAAGCGGTTAGTCCTGGCTCTGCTGCTGGTTATTAGCCCTAGCCTCTATCGCAGCCGTCTTCAGCGCCGTATATCCTGGTTTATGGGGATTGTGGCTCTGTTGAGACAGAGGGTTGGGCTGTAGATTTGCTAGTCAACGCGGCGGTAATACATAGATTGTGATACACTACTGTTTAATAGAGTTAAGAAGACAATAATAATGGTCAGATAATCTCCTCCGGAATGTTTATTCCAAGTTCCCTCCGCTTCCCGAACTCCGTCCCATTCCATCGGGGGGCCTCGTCCAAAGGACCCTCCACCGGACTTAAGGAGCACCCGGACTTAGCCATCCAACAGAATCACTCCTCTCTATCCCCTGATTCAAGCTGGAAGCAGATTGAGGACTCTACAATGGGATGGAGATAATAATCCTTTAACTTAACTCCGCTTTTCCCTGTTGCGCGAGATGCATATATCAAGACGAGTTCAACAAAGAGTTTGTCTGTTGAATCTATCCAAGGACATCTCACTTCATCTTTATCACATCTCATCCTTCCAATTACAACAACCGCCATCAGGATGCCTCGAGTAGCACCTACAAGTGTCGTCGGCAAGGCAGTTGGCCCTATCGGCTATGGCCTTATGAGCACGTACTCCACCAATCTAGTTATACAAAGCCAGTCCGGGTCCTGACCCAGTTCTATCCTAGGCTTGACCATGCCATGGGCACCTGTCGACTACCCCATCGCCGCAAAAATCATGAAGACCGCTCTTGAACAGGGCGCCAATCTCTGGAACGGGGTGAATATCCCAAAATAATCTCAAAAACAGAGCACAAGCTTAAACAAAATTCCACCAGGGCATCCACTACGGCACACCCACCGCCAACTCTCTCCACCTCCTCAAATACTACTTCACGCAGTACCCCGAAGACGCCGACAAAGTCATCCTCTGCATAAAGGGCGCCTACAACGGCGCAACACACACCCCCGAGGGCACCCCCGAGGCCGTGCGCGCCTCCGTCAAAAACGCTCTTGCAGTCCTCGACGGCGTCAAGAAGATCGATATCTTCGAATGCGCCCGTGTCGATCCCACAGTCCCCATCGAGACGACTGTCGGCGCCCTCGCGCAGCTCGTGAAGGAAGGGAAAATCGGCGGCGTGGGCCTGAGTGAAGCCGGTGCGGCGACGATCCGTCGTGCGCATGCGGTTCATCCTCTTGCGGGGGTCGAGATCGAATTGAGTCTATTCACGCCGGATCCGCTGAAGAATGGGATTGCTGAGACGTGCCAGGAGTGTATGCTTTCCCTCACTGCCCCCTCCTCTCCTTTCTGCACCTGGACAGCAAGAACTAACGGTTCTAGTAAACATCCCTATGATCGCATACGGCCCTCTCGGCCGCGGCTGGCTGACTGGCCGATTCCGCAAATACGAAGATGTTGGTGCCAACGACTTCATCCAGCAATTCTCGGCGCGATTCAAGCCGGAGGTTTTCGATAACAACGCCAAGATCGTCGAGGCCGTGGAGGCAGTTGCAAAGCGCAAAGGTACAACCATTGGCCAGGTCGCGATTGCGTGGGTACGGGCGCAGGGGGCGATTCCCATTCCAGGCTCGAAGACGGAGGAGAGGGTTTTGGAGAACTTGAAGAGTAAGGATGTTTCCTTGAGTGCGGAGGAGCTTGAGGAGTTGCAGAGGGTTATGGATACGATGCCTGTTCAGGGGCCGCGATATGGCGGGGAGTTTGAGAAGTTGTTGAATCTGTAAATGTCCTTGTATTTGCTGGAAATCTCCCCTCAGAAGCAAGAGCACTTGGAGAACGATGCCATGGTCTCCGGTTCTGTAAAAATACATCTCCAAGTGTTGGTTATAGTTACGGTATTCAAGACGGTAATACAGCCAGTGGATCAGATAAAATGAAGTTCCGACGCCGATCGATTGGAGGCGAGCCTAAACCTGAACCTCGCAAGAACCTCACCCTGGGATGCGCACACTCCTTGCGCAGCCTTCACGAGCAATATTTACCAAGATCCTCCGCCCCCGATTCATACCCAATCGACCTCCCTCGCTCACAGCGCGCAGAATGACCCAAACCGACACACCAACGGGAATCACCCTCCCGAACTCGGAGCAGTTCTACCTCTCCAATGCGCGCGGGGAACAGTACCTAATCCAAATATCGTGGCCGCTTCACTTCAAAGAGCATGATCCCGACAGCGATCGGAATAAGTTACCTGTCATGTACCACGCGCCCCAAACCCTCCAATCAGGATACAATGCTAACAGGCGAGATAGATACATCGTCGACGGCAACGCCCTCTTCTTAACAGCAACTGAAGCCTCCTGGCGCCGCTCCGCAGAATCGCACTACGCGGGCGGCGGCATCATCGTCGCAATCGGGTATCCGCTCGCGGGGACGGGGAAGTTGTACCACCGCCTGCGCCGGAATTCGGACCTTACGATCCCGACTCCCGGAAAGCCAGTCGAGGGGTACGGCGGCGCGGACGTGCTTCTTGATTTCATCGCCGACACTGTGCGTCCGGCTGTGCGGAGGCGATTCCCTAATCTCACGGTCTCAAGAGAGGCGCTGTACGGGCATTCGTATGGCGGGTTATTTGCGCTTCATGCGCTCTTCACGAGGCCCGGGATGTTCGATGCGTATATCGCGAGTAGTCCGTCGATATGGTGGCATGAGAAGTGTATTCTCGACGAAGCTCGGTCGTTTATCGAGAAGATCCAAGACGAGCGGGTGGACGGGCGCGGTGAAGAGACATTCCCGACGCTGATGATGTATCTTGGTGGCTTGGAGCAGGATCCGCCGCAGTGGAACGATGAGCCCGAAGATAAGTGGGAGGCCAGGAAGCGAACTGCTGCGATTTTGAATATGAGGAATAATGTTCTTGAGCTTCTGGGGATGATGAAGGGGTGTACGAGGCTGCATGCGGTTTCGTTTGGGGAGTATAGAGGAGAGGACCATGGGACTGTTATGGCTTGTTCGATGAGTCGGGGGCTTACGACTTTCTTTGAGGAGTGGCCTGTTCCTAGGAGCGAGGTCACCGAGTAATCATTCGGAGCAGGAGGTAATAGTTATGTATACTGGTATGTGCTTCGCGAAGTTTGACCGAGTGTCCATTGTATATATATTACGGATGCGTTTAATCGCCAAGGACTACGCGTTCTAGATGACAACAGGATATCTAGCAGAAGTGCCGTCCAGAGGGATATTAGAGTGCTTAATACATAATCTGATATCCTCCTCGTACGTAGGCCAGTCTGCACTTGCCTGGGGAGTCGGGTGTTGGTATGGGCTCGCGGCCGTGTTTTAGGGGCCTGTGTTGGTAGGAGAAGTTGTGGCTGTAAGTGAAAACAGCTGGCTGGGCGCAGAAAAAATGGCATAGTCGTTACCAACAGGGTGAGTCAAGAAGCAGCTTCATCACCCGAAGAGAAGTGACTGAGGGACTGGGGTCGAACCTGCCTCATCCTCACTATTCTTGTGGGTTTTCCCACTTGGATCGTCATCTTGCGAATTATCACGCCATGTGGGGAATGTTTACACCCGCCTCGATCAAAAACTCCAACTCCGACCTCGTCCACCTCTCCCACTCACGACAGCAATCCAAGTTGACCTCGTCTCTTGATTTGAAGCGAGAATGCCGGCCAGTGAGGGAAGCGAGGCCCCTCTCCTCGGGGACCACCAACGCGGGGAATACGGAACAATCGAAGAGGCTTCGGCGCCCGCCGAACCACGGACCTCGTTCAAGCGCAACCTTGGAACCGCCGAGGCCTTCAGCATCATAATCAGCATTGTCATCGGGAGTGGCATCTTCACCTCGCCTGGTTCGATCGATACAAATGTTCCGTCGCCGGGGTTTGCGTTGGTCGTCTGGCTGGTCGGCGGGATTCTGGCTTGGACGGGTGCGGCGACGATGGCTGAGCTTGGGACGGCAATTCCGGGAGAAGGTATGCACTCCTCTGCCATCGCTCTGGTTACGGAAGCTTACTGTGTTATAGGAGGTGTACAGCCGTATCTACAGTACATCTTTGGCGATGTTTTTGGCTTCCTGGCGGCATGGACCTGGATCATCGCGGTTATCCCGGCCTCCTTGGCGATCATGAGCATCGTCTTTGTCGAGAGCATTTTCTCTGCCGTCGGAGAGAACAACCGGACGCAGGGTGCTATTCACAAGCTTCTATCGGTCCTCGTCCTCATAATATTCAGCATGGCCAACGGCATCAGCACGAAAGTGACTACCCGGTTGAACAACTTCTTCGTCACGTCAAAGTTCATAGCGATCGCCGCGACTGTTATCGCGGGGGTCGCGTTTGCCTTTTACCATCTTGCTGCGCGGGATGTTGATAATACTGGAGAAGATTGGCTGAACAAGCCTTGGTTCGGTTACAGGACAAGTATCGGGCCTGACGGGTCGGAAATCGACTGGAGTAAGCTCCATGGCTGGGAATTGCTGGGTCATTACTCTGCTGCGCTTTATGGCGCGTTGTGGGCTTACTCCGGATGGGACAAGGTATTCCACCTCTATAGTACTTGGTACCCATGTTGACAAATCTATCAAGGCAATCTACGTTACCGCTGAACTATCGGCACCTGCTCGTCAACTCCCGCTTGCTATAAACATGGCGATTCCGATTATTATCACCGGATTCATTGCGGTAAATACTGCGTACTACGTCCTGCTTCCGTGGGACGTGGTTTCGACCACTGACAGCGTGGCCGTTGTATGTGTCCTCTAACAGAACAAGGACGTACAGCCGATACTAACCTCCTGACAGACTGCTTTCAGTCATCTCCTAGGCCCTGGAGTCGGCCTCGCAGCTTCCTTCCTCATCTGTGTCGTCGTTGCCGGCTCGCTACTTTCGAGCTCCTTCGTCGGGAGCCGAATGATCGTAGCTGCGTCGAACAAGGACTGGCTACCTCGATTTCTCGGCCAAGTCGGGTACATCGGCGGTCGAAGGGATGAGACGCCCTCACCTTCCTCTGAAGCCTCAGACTCCGATGCGCCCCTCAACGCACTTGTTTTCGGCACAGCCTGTTCCGCGCTATATATAATCTTCGGCAACTTCCGCGCCCTCATCACATTCAACGGATTAGGAGAATACAGCTTCTTCTTCCTGGCCATGGTCGGTGCAATTGTTCTAAGGTTCCGCGAACCGAAGCTCCACAGACCGTATAAACCGCTTCTCGTCATTCCGGTAATCTTTACCTTTGTGAGCGGGTTTGTTGTGGCGCGGGGTGCTGTGTTTGCTCCCTTCCAAGCGGGCGTGCTCATTGCGCTTTGGGCCCTGGGACTGTTCTTCTACTGGTTGAGGCGGTGGTGGTTGCGGAGGGAGGTGTCTTGAGTTCGGCTTGGGCGTTTCTTGAATTTTAAAATGGTGTAGATAGACGGACCACGGCGGCTCATACGTGCCTGGGTCTACGAAACGCAGTTATTTGCACGACAGCTGGAATCATTGATCCATCCTGGATCGGATCGGAGGGATGGAATCCCGACTACAGTCTCCAGTCACTCTGCGTGGTGATTGCCATGTATGATTATATGATGATTTCTTTTATGAGTCTGATGATCTCCTTAACCGCGCTATCCATTATTGATAGTTGGATTTAGAGTCGAGAGCATCCCGCGATGGCGGACTATAGCCATGCATTTGGTCGGATAACTCCCTCAGTACGTACTGTGGGATTTTCGAAATTGGCCAAGCTACGGACGTCCGCTCTGCGTGAGCTCCGTATAATGATATCAAGGTTGTCGCCAAAGTTAACGATCCACTATTCGTATAACAAACCTCCGGGTGTTTTGACACAGGACTTCTGGCAGGCTTCGCGTGGGCGACAAAACGTGGGTATATCGTACCACTGGAAACGACGTATGACCATGTATTACAATACTGGTAAATAGTGGCTGGCGGGAACAACCTATCAATCTAATCAGATAATGCGACCCACACACACCCCACCCGAACAACCTGCCTAGGTTTGAATTTTCACTTGCTTCGTGAGGGAGTGTGGGCAGTCGGTGGGGTGAGGTACGTGTGATGAATATGTTGAGAGCGAAACAGGAGCAGGTAGCGAGAGTTCCAACCCCAAAACTCTCTGGGACGATGTTTTTGGCTTCGTTGGGAATGGAGGTCTCTGCCTCGGCGCGTGCTTTGTCCGTCCCACTCGGCCGTCTCAGGCTCGCAGTACTGGTCAACCCACCGAGGCATTTTTGACTGTTTAATCTGGCCGTGTCCAGGATCCCAAGATTGGCCAGAAAACGGCGACTGCGGGCGCAATTGGCACCAGAAGTATCTTTGGGATTCATATTTGTAGGAATACTTATTGAGTTCCATTGAGTATGTCTTTGGCATACTTGGCCTGGTACAAACAACTAAGCTTGGAGCCGACTACGACTGCACGGAATTCTGCGCCTCCCACTCCTCCCTCGTAATCCGATACCGCACCTCCCCCTCCTCGATCCCAGGCGGCGGGGTCGGATACTCATTAAACCAAGTATCAACATGCGTCAGGCCACACTTCGCCATAACCGCCCTCGACGCCGCATTAACCGTCATCGTCTCCCCAAAGACCTCCGTAAGCCCAAGATCCTGGAACGCATGCCTTAGCAACTCCCTCGACCCCTCCTTCGCGTACCCCTTCCCCCAGAACCGCGGGAGCAGTCTGTATCCGAACTCCGAGCGCTCTCTGCTGAAGTTTTCGGTCGAGGTCGGCTTGTCCTTGTCGTTGTCCTTCTCTATCGGTGCTGGGGCGAGAATCCACCACCCGATGGGCTCGTCGTCGTTGGTGTACCCGACCCAGGTTCCTAGGCCGAGGCCTGAGACGGCGGTTGCGGTGCTGAGGAGCCATTCGTGGACTTCCTTTGCTTCGTCGAGGGTGAGGGGGCGGCCGAAGCCGATGTATTTCATGACTTCGGGGTCTTGGTCGAGTTTTGAGGTGATCTCGAAGTGCTCTTGTCCCAGAGGGACGAGCTTGAGGCGCGCGGACTGTAATGTTGCTTGTGTCATGGCTGGTGTGTTGGCCGTGTCCCGCGTGGGCTTGGGGGAAGGGTTGGTTTATTTATGCTTTCTTGGCCTGACGTGTTCGGTGTGGCGTTGTCTGGAGATTGTAAACTGGATCAGGTTGTTTAAGCAGTAGAAGCTGCGGACTTGACTGAAAAAACTGACAGAGGAGCTTGTGGATGGTGACTGTTAGGCTTTGGTCGGGGAATGGGATGGTCTTCCGCCGCCTGTGCCTTTTATGACTGCAACCCGATTATCGGGCTGCATCGGCAGGAGTGCTGGAACGCGTGCAGTGAAATAGGTAAAGGATTGGTAAGGGCTCCACGATTTGTGTCCTCGCCTTTCCTGGCATAGTGCGAAGTTTGGCTGCAGGAGCGAAAAGCTCTTTCAATCCTTGCCGTGTCGGAAGCGATGTTCAAGCGCTGATGGGGCCCCCGATCTCTTGAATGACGCATACTTGTCGCCGATCAAGCGGAAATTCGAGCTACCAACAGGCCGTGAGACTAAAATTCTGCTACAGAAAAAACTCATGAAATGCGAACGCTCAGGTCGCTTGTTTGGACGGGCGATTGTGGGAAACTTGGTCTTGGCGCCAAGCCATTTAGATCAGATTAGATGCTGATAACAGGCCAGAGTCTCACCTCCGCAGGCGACGTAATTTCCATCCGTTTTCCCACTGCGGACCCTCTTTGCCAGTGCTAGCGTGACGAGCGGCATGTTAGAATACCTGAGATGGTCTAGTAATCTTTCATTGCCCACAGTCACCACAGTCCGTCACTTACAGTTGAGCCATTGATGCTGTGCTCGAGGTGTTGGAATCAAAGCAACGCGGGGGAATTCACTCGGTATCTGTGCAGATTGCTTCTCAAAGGCATTCTTCCCAACCAATTCTGCATTTCCTCGCGAACCATACTTCGCATTACCGCGCAGAGCTGCATACTGTCACATTTCAATACCCAACAGTAGGGATGACCCACTTGAGACACCATGCCTCGTGATTGCGTCTTTAAAGACCCCCATCAGTGCTTGCTTGGCCTCGAGTCTCGACCCTATAGAATGCCGAGAAGGAACCTCAGAGTTTTTTCGCCAAGGAACGAGCCAAAAACCAGCGTTGGGGGTGGACGCCCACTTTTTCTCTGTGATTTTTATCAATCTCATCGAATCTAATCAATCAGTCGAGCGGATCTCCGATGCGCCACAATGGCCTGACATGATTCTGTACTGTCACTCGCGCCAGCTGAGACCGATTCTTCCCTCAGAGCAGCCGACTTCGGGGATTGTCGGTTCCGGTTAACATTCCTGCTTTGAGTGGGGTCGGAAAGTCTATAATAATACAAGTCTCGCCCTTCCAGCTTCGCAGTTTTGATTTTCCATCTGTTGTTGCGCCTGTCTTGTGCTTCGCCACTTGAGGATTCAGCAGCGATGGCGATTCATAACAAGTTCCAAGTGCCCTTTAGTCGGAAGACGGCGGGCAAGGCCGAAGAGCCTTCGCCTCGCGCGGACGTTGAGTCTCCTGTCGCTGAAAAGGCACCCACTGCAGACAACAAGGAAGCTGGTCTGAACGACAGCGGCAGCGATGATGCTGTTCCCACTACGCACGCCCAGAGCGGTGTCCAGAAGATGCAGGCCGTGACCTTGGTCTGGTCCAAGAAGTCGCTTGCCGCGATTTTGTGTCTGTGCGTTTCCATCGCATATCCCAACCAAATCCGAGTATCTGGTCTACGTTGCTAATTTCCCTAGTCTCTGGCTCCTTACTCTGGCCAATGGGTTCAGGACAGCCATTCTCTACAGCTTGACCCCGTACGCCACTAGCAGTTTTCAGAGCCACTCGCTCTTGACCGTGATCAGCGTTGTTTCGGGCGCCATGACTTCTGCGCTGTATATTCCCGTGGCCAAATTGCTGGACGTCTGGGGGCGCGCAGAGGGTTTCTTGGTCATGGTCGGTCTTGCGACGCTGGGCTTGATCATGCTTGCTGCGTCTAAGAATCTTGAGACGTACTGCGCGGCAGAGGTAAGATGTTTTACGTTTGGGCAAGGGAGGACAGCCGCTAATAATCGACGCACTACAGGTATTTTATTCCGTCGGATTCGGTGGCATCAACTATATCATCTGTGTCCTCGCAGCCGATGTGACCAACCTGAGGAATCGTGGTATCGCGTTTGCCTTCACTTCGTCTCCCTATATGATTACGGCGTTCGCAGGGTCCAAGGCCGCTGAAAAGTTCCTCGTCAATGTCAACTGGCGCTGGGGTTTCGGGGCATTCGCTATTATTATCCCAATTGTGGCATTCCCTATTTACGTGGTCCTCAAGGTCAGCTTGACCAAAGCCGAGAAGCAAGGTGTTATCGCTCCTACGGAGCGCAGCGGCCGAAACTTCATCCAAGCCATTCAGCACTACTTTTTCGAACTTGACAGTGAGTCGCTCCTTCATGTCTGGCGTATGTCAACATAGAACGTCCAGCGCTAATGTATGTGTTGCAGTCCCCGGAGTCATCCTCCTCGCCGGAGGCCTCACTGTGTTCCTCCTCCCATTCACGCTCGCAACCACAGCCCCCAACGGCTGGCAAACAGACTACATCATCGCGATGATCGTGACCGGCTTCGTCGTCATGGTCCTCTTTGTCCTCTACCAAGGCTACCTGGCCCCCAAGCCGTTCCTCAAATACGAGTTCCTGACCGACCGCACCGTCGTCGGCGCATGCCTCCTCGACGCCACATACCAAATGTCCTACTACTGTTGGAACAGCTACTTCTCCTCCTTCCTACAAGTCGTCAGCAACCTCGGCGTCGCGGAAGCCGGATACGTCGGGAGCACCTTCCAGGTCGTCTCGGGCGTCCTCCTCTTCTGCGTGGGGTACGCGATCCGCAAGACCGGCTACTTCCGCTGGCTCCTTTTCATCGCCGTCCCGCTGTACATCTTCGCACAGGGCCTGATGATCCACTTCCGCCAGCCAAACCAGTACATCGGGTACATCGTCATGTGCGAGATCTTCATCTCCGTCGGCGGCGCAATTTTCATCCTTATCATGCAGCTCGCGGTCCTCGCGGCCGTCGACCACCAGCACGTCGCCTCAGCCCTCGCCGTCCTCTTTATATCCGGCGGTATCGGCGGCGCAGTGGGGAACGCCATCTCCGGTGCGATCTGGACGAATACCTTCCTCCCTGCGTTGCAGCGGAATCTTCCTGAATCTGCCCTCCCGAATATCATGACCATCTATTCTTCGCTGCCTGCTCAACTAAAGTACCCCAAGAATAGCCCTGAGCGTATCGCGATCCAAGAATCCTACGGCTACGCCCAGACGAGGATGTTGGCTGCTGGGACGGGACTAATGGTTCTCTCCTTTATCTGGGTGTGGATGATCCGGAATTATAATGTTGGCAAGATGACCCAAACGAAAGGTGTTGTGTTCTAGGCCGTCAGGTTAGGTTTGATTCTGGCCTTGGTAGCTGGTATGTCTTGGGTTGGAGTATCGCGTTGTGCTGCGGTTGAGCAAAGTGTATTTCACAAATAGACGATATTCACAGATAATAGCAGCGAGGCACTGAGAGTCTCTACGTAATAGACTTGATCTTAATATGTATACAACACTAAACCTGCGCGTGTCACAAGTGCGAGTCCTGTGCTCAATGCGGCCGCATTTCTCAAGATCAGATAACGAGGCGATGCCCACGCACACCCCTTCCTCTCAGCAGGGTTGCCCGACAAGGTCACTGATAGATCCTGATTTCCAGTGTCAGCGCCGATCTCGGACGCGACAAGAGGACTTTGCGCTAAGATTATCAGATTAGATTATCTAGTCCCACCAGCCCATGCCCTGGGTACTAAGGACGACGAGACAGTTAGTGAGCTGCATGGCGTCAAAGCTGACCCTTGGTTTCGAAGGCATGTGCCTCGCTTTCCGCACCAAGCGGCTTGTGAATAGCAATAGCGTGGTGGGGGTGGGAATGGAGTTTGGATTCGAATATTCGTCCCATTGTTTTCCAAGATCAGATCCATTCATCCTAAATATCCCGCGGAGGGGGATCAAGCCTACAGAAACCCACCAAGACTCCATTCTGAGGACCCGCGGATTTTGGGAGAGAGGCGTGGGTCGAACGAAAACACTCTTTTGAGGGTGGGGTTTTCCCCTCTAACGAGGTCGATTGAAGAGAAGCCCATCTTTGGCAGGGTCTGCGGTTTCTTCATTTTCTTCCCCCCTTCCCCTTGAT
This sequence comes from Aspergillus lucknowensis, assembly GCF_044049455.1. Lineage (NCBI taxonomy): Eukaryota > Fungi > Ascomycota > Eurotiomycetes > Eurotiales > Aspergillaceae > Aspergillus > Aspergillus lucknowensis. The sequence continues at coordinate 65,173 of NW_027263612.1, read as the reverse complement.
CTCTCTCTTGAGAAGCGGAGATTCTCCTCGGACAGGCAAGCAGCAGTGAATACTCCCTCAGACTGGAAGCCTGACACTCAGAGCGCTGGGATTTTTTCATGCGTCCTTGGAACGGGAGAGACAGCGCCGACGCTTGAAACATGCATCTTATCTGATCCGCGGTATAATATGGGTACGTCATGGTCATGTAAATTCCGCGTGACAAAACATTCTCTTTCAAGCCATTTCCAATCCCAGTACATTGCTCCGCCGGCAAGGTCGAAAACTCAACCTTAGTCCAGGTCTCTTCACTAATTGAGTCAGAAATTTACACCCTCCTTCTGCCTTCACGGCTTCAACGAGCCGACCACTGGGGCTGTCTGTCAGAACGTAGGCAATATTGATATAGCATCAACCCTCTGGTCTGTTCACCATGAACCGTGCGTTGTACAATCCCTGGATAGTCAACCTCCATTATCAGGTGGGGTCCTCCTCCTTTCAAGTTACAACAAAGTGGCAGATGTGAATTGGTGTTCATCATTTGCGGGGCCCCTGGATGAGGGAGATGGTACGATTTGCTCACCACTCGAGACCGGATCCGGTGGTTTTATTCTGGGCCCGCCGTGAAGTTTGTATTGGGCTCGAGTAAAAGGGGGAGAACAGGTTGGATGGAGGAACTAGCGACAGATGTAGCGCGAGATAATGGGTTAGTGGGGTTGGGGAGGCGGGAGGGTACACGAGCAAAAAGGGAACATATCTTAGCAGCCCAAACATGCGTTTCAGGATGAGCTCTGGAAACTCAAGGAGATGTCAAGCGGGGCGTTAGATGACTCCCCAGCGACCCGGAGGCAGGTAATACTTCAGCAAGCGGCGACATGTGACAGAAACATTTCAATATATTTGGGCCACTGTCATTACATATGGCATGGCTAGCACGTCCAGATAATTTCAGGTGGACGAGTTCCGCTCCAGCGCAAGCTTGAACGACGCTACGCGAGCAGGATCGGGGCAGTTCCTTATACAACGCCACATGCATCTATGGGAAAGTCAGTCATTGCGGTAAAACAACTACCATTTTCCTCCGCAGGTGCATCGTAAGATGGATTAATTTCAAGCACTTTGATAATCGCAACGGCCGGACATCATTGTCTTGTCTGTATATGTGTTGGGGTGTCCGCGCCAGGCGCGGAGGATATGATTGCGTCGTTCCACACGAGAGGATGCGTCCTTCAGCTTCTGGGAGTAGAATATTATGAGACGCGAACGAAATATAATCTCTGGCACGCTCATCTCCTGACACATGGCTGTCAACGCCGTTGTCGTGCCGCATGGCTTTGCTTCAAAAGCTATTCGAGAAATTTCACGGTTCGAGGCGGATTGTTCATTCAACGGTCTGGTCTGTATTTGGTGTGGCCAGGATTAAGCCAGATAAAAAACAGCCCAACGAAAATGGTGAGCTTTGAGCCGCCGATTTCCCAGTTACTGAGTCCGAGCATTGACACGATACTCCATCATGCGCCCAAATCTTCAAGCATATTATGATGCTCCATTCGCTAGTGCAACGGCACATGCAAACTCGGATTTCGACTTTCGAAGTGGGCATGGACGACGGATATTCATGTCCAGCGAAGCACATGGCAGTAGCTATGCGTGGTCCGGATTTTCAGGCCTTCAATGCGAACCAAGAGAAGAGCATTGCAAGTGGGACAGCCCAGGAGCCGACAAGTTGGCTGTCTTAGAGCAGTCTGACTTGCGTGTTTGATTGTCCCTGGGAGATGTGTGAAGAATCGTAAGACTGGGTCGAAAGAGAGAGTTCGCTCCTTGGCCAACCAACGAAAACTCTGGCCCCCAACACCTTCTTGGGGGAATGGGAAAGCAACATATCGATTCGAGAGACTTGAAGCTGGCGATCAGCAAGGAGCTTGTGATGAGTTGTTGAGATCGTCGGACGAAGGATGCCGTTGCATCAGAGGCCAAGCCCATCTGAGTTAGTGACTTTATATTTTTGGTAGGGCTGTGTCGTTCATCTGGCCACGTTTGTGGGACTTGAATTCTTCTAGGGGTCGAGCGGGAGGATTCTGGTTCTGGTTTTCTCAAGTCTGGCCACGACTGGCCTCTTGTGCGCTTGAGCAAGGCAAGGATTCTTGCGAGATTGCTCACCGGCCCCAGCGGGGAGGGCTTTCACGGGGTGAGACGTCGGCAATGAATTCAAGACGGAGAGAATTTCGTTCCTCGGGTCCGGCAAAGATGATTCTGCGTTGTCAGCTCACGATGTTGGACGATCCGGCGCAAAATAAAGCTCGTTTTGATATGTTTCAGGGAGTTAAAGAAGCGCGAATAAGTTCCCAAGGGTTGGTGCGCGGATCATCCACTGTGAAACTTTGTTCTGAATGAACAGAAAACCACACAGAAAGGACGAAAGAACATCGATCTCACAGCCTCACCAGCTTGAAGTTGACTCAGCTGCTGACAACCCCATTCATCGAGGTTCTGTGCTGCAAGACCAGGGCTCAGTGGAGTTCAAGGCCCGCCGGCTGAATGGGCACTCATTGACCCTGAGAAACCAAACGATCCTGAAATTAACCTCTTGTCAGAAAAGTGATCCACCAGTTCTTGGCTGTTTAAGTATCCGTGATTTGCCAAGTGTCAGGACCGAAACCCTCCAGAACCCATCCCATCCGAGTTCATCCTTCTTCCCCCTGTGCTGACGAGCTGGCCAGACTTCGTGGGCGAGTTATTGCACGTCGAACAGGCCCGTGGGAACGGACTTCGATGATGGTTGACGGAAGAGCCTTGTCAGGATTTTCAGCTCTTTATTGCCCTTCAGGCCCTCCTTGAGTTCGGACGGAGAGGCTGCGCTGCACTGCCCAGCCCCTGGATCCCCCACCCATGTCACAGCCCCGTATTTCCCAGTCCCAGCCAAACATCTCCATCGCACAGTCCACGCGCTAACTCGCATTCGACCCGATATGGCGACAGAATCTGGGGAAATCACCCGTTCTTCATCTCCATGATTCGAAACATGGGTACCTCGGATTCCTCGTGGGAAAAACCGGCACCTTGTCCCCTGAGACACTTGGCCTCGTAACTGGGCTTAGCGGCGTCATCATTCCGTCTCAGCCTGTCTCCGACTCGAACGTGAAATGATCTGACTGGCGGAGACGAGCGTCAAAGGAAGCTGGGCCCCTGAATTGCCTGAATGACCGCCCTGTTGTTCGTTCCTTGTCCGGCGTTGTCTGAATTGAGATTGGACATCACGTATGAGTGCGGTGTCTGGGCGCCTGATTGTCCATGTCCAATTCAGTACGGGGAACATGCTGCGCGCTGATTTTGGCGCTTGGACGTTGAGTCAACCGATATTATTTGAGTACCAAGAATAAGGGATGCAGAGCCATTCCGGTTGATCTTCTTCAGCTGGGATGGGGGAGTCCAAATTTTTAATCGTTCCTCGACTTTGTTTCTCAGCAGCCTTTCCGGGTATAAATACTTTCGGAATCCTGATACCTTTGGTGTGACTCAATTCCCTCCAACTCTTGCATTATCGCAGATAATCCGTTCTTTCGATTGTAAATCGGTTTTCGGCAACATGGTCCGTCTTTCACTTCTTGCTTTGGCATCTTCCCTCTCTCTGGCTTTGGCCCTGCCTCAGCCACAGAATGTTTGTACGACCGTTTGTCGGCCTGTGAAGCCTGAATGTCCGGAGGGAGAGGTGAGTATTTTTCTGCTTTCTCTCGCTCGTGTATATCTTCCATGCTAACACAGTGTTAGGAAGCCGGTGGTAGTGAGGTATGTTCCATAACAAAGCAACCGTCATTGAAAAGATGAAACAATTGAATAACATTGATACCAGGGCTGTTGGGGTTGCTGCCAACCTGTCGCTCCCAAGGTAACTGACGTGTGCACCACTGAATGCCGCCCCAACAAGCCTGAATGCCCAGAAGGCGAGGTACGTCTTCCTGTCATCTATCCTCTCCTTTCCTCTGACTTGCAAGGCTAAGAAGTATACAGGAAGCCGGTGGTAGCGAGGTACGTTCCAACATATTGAGTCGAGCGCAAAGATAGATACGAATGGGTTATAGGGCTGCTGGGGTTGCTGTCAACCCATCAAGACAGACGTCTGCCTTGCTGTCTGCCTCCCCGAGAAACCGGAATGTCCTGCAGGCGAGGTATAATACCGCCCCCCCCTTCCATCGAGATCGTTGAGCTTTACTGACTGAGGCGTCCGAAGGCCCCTCGCGGTTCTGAGGTATGACATGGACCTGGACCCGAAAAGTCATATCACCCAGATTCTAAACAAAATGTTTAGGGATGCTGGGGATGTTGCGCACCTGTCGAAAAGCCAGAAACCAAAGAAGCGGCCGCCGATGATGTTTGCAGCGACGTTTGCAGACCTGAAAAGCCTGAGTGTCCCGCCGGAGAGGCACGTATTCCCGCTTTCTCCCCCTAGGAGCTGTCGCTGACGAACTCTCTTTTGCATAGGCCCCAACTGGCCAAGAGGTATGACACTATCTCAACCTCCTCATCGCCATTTGCATTTCAATTAATGACTTACCGTCCTGCTCAGGGATGCTGGGGCTGCTGTCAGCCCGTCGACGAAGAACCAGAGGGTAACGTTTGTACCCTGGAATGTCGTCTCGAGAAGCCTGAGTGTCCTGCTGGAGAGGTATGCTCACACACCCTGCCTGAAACTCCAGCGTTTTGTTAACGTCACTAACTTGTGTTCTTTGTTTCTAGGCTCCCACTGGTGAAGAGGTATCGTCTCACTTTGCTTCACACCCGTAGAGAAGTTTCGCGAAAGGAAAAGTGTTAACAATCCCATTTCAGGGCTGCTGGGGCTGCTGCCAACCTATCGAGGAGAAGGGCGTCAAGGCCGATGTCTGTACGAGTGTCTGTCGTCCTGAGAAGCCTGAGTGCCCTGTTGGCGAGGTATGTCCTTTTCGCTCCGAGTCCTGATATTGAATGGTAAGGAGTGCATTGCTGACGATGTGAATAGGCGCCGACCGGTAAAGAGGTTCGTGAAGATTCCGGCGTTCTATGGCCTGGAGACTAACTGTTGTAGGGGTGCTGGGGGTGCTGCGAGCCCGTTGCGTAGTTGAGGAAATTGGCGAGTAGGTGGAGGGAGAGATCACGTGTGGAAGGCTGCACAGACTACTGCATAGGGGGGATATGCAAAAAATCCATCTCAACTTACAGCTTGAAGGTTGCAAAGGATGTATTTGTAACGGAGGGTTCTTAAAATTGCAAGTCAAATTCCAGCTCAACGGGAATCAATATATGCCAATATAGACGAACGTGGGAGTATATGGCGCTCAAAGAATAGAATGGTCGGCGACAAAGATAAATCTTCCAGAGAGCTTACATGCTCTTCATCGGATCCCAGCTAATATCCGCTCTCGCCAGGAACTCCTGTCCCTGAGCGAGGACCTTACTGTTCTCCTCCCCGAGCCATTGTGGCTCGAGCTGCTTCTGTGCGTCTTCGATTTCGTATCCTTCACCTCCAGCCACATAGACTATCTTTCCCGCGAATGGCAGCTTTGCGCCGTCGTGCGTAATTCCTCCAGATCCACGATTGGCTGTGGCGCAGACAAGGATCGCACGCGCAACATCCTCTGACTTGTTGATCGGCAGGCCTTGCGCGGTCCATGCCTTCTCGATTCCAACAATCATGCGTGTCTCTGCTTGCGTTAAATCTCTACGGTACCAGGGGTGGAAAGAGAAGGCAGAAAGAAGGAAGGCGTACTCGTCACCCACGGACAGATAACGTTCACCCGGATATCCTCCCTGGTGCCCTGCAAATGCAGCCCGCGCATGATCCCCACAACACCATGCTTACTCGTCGTGTAGGGCACCAAGTCTTGCGTCTCTTTAAACCCAATAATACTGCTCATAAGGATAATATCGCCTCCGTTCCCGGCCTGCCGGATATAATGCATCCCAATGCGCGCTGTAAACAGGGAGCCGATCGTGTTGACCTGTATTTCCAACATCGACGGTTCTTCGTTTATATCGGATGAGGGGTCGAAAATGCTCTTGGGGTTCGCGACCCCGGCAACGGCAACGACAACATCGACACGGCCGTATTTCTCGTGGGCGCTGCGGAAGAGCGCTAGCTGATCCTGGTAGGAGGTGGTGTCGCAGCGGACGAAGTGGACGTCTGCGCCGAGGTGGGAGACGAGGTCATGGGCGGGTTGTTCAGCAACATCGCCGAAGACGATTTTTGCGCCGTGTTCTAGGCGCGGTCCGATCTGTTAGTATCGGTTTTTCGTTGTCGTGTCTCTTGGGGGAGATGCGGTTCTATCTGGCCATGAGTTGCCGAGCGGAGCATACCGTGGAAAAGAGTCACAGCCGACCGGCCAATTCCAGTCGATCCGCCCGTCAAGACAACGACTTTATTCTGAAGAGTCGAGAGAAGCGAGGGGTTGAGCACCAAATGTGCCATCTTGGGTGGACGGGTGAGTGATGAGGAAGGAGTTAGCGCTGGAGCTGAGGGGGAAGAGGGGTAAGTTCACTAAAAAGCCGTTTGGCCGCAATCGGGCTACAAGTCCAATTGAATCATTAATTGTCTGATTAACGATCCCAAGGCCCAGTCCCGACGGCCGGCCAAGCCATTAGTGGGATGCAGAGAAGATCAATGCAGAATCATCGTAGCATTGAAAAGGAACTGGTGTTCTGTTGAGAGTTGGAGAGCCTGAGGCTGCCCCACCTTGTCGCTCATCTCCATCATACATGTCAGACAGAAAGGAGCGTTGACGGAAGGGCTTAGCCCGGCTGGACTGCAGTGGAACGCCAGGAAAACCCCTTGCACGGCGCGATGAAATCACTCTGTCTCATGATTCGCGATGCAGCCAAACAAACAAATTCCCGAGCCATCCCCTGCGTATGGAGTCCGATTTCGCCTGTTGCAGTATTCCAGAACAACTGGCTGACAGCCAGGACCCAGGACGGGTTACAGGACCACAAGTCGAAGCAGATCCCCTCGAACGCCTCTCGAATTCCTCTTTGTTGTCCTCCTCCTGCTCTGGTTACACGCACCGCCAATCTATCGTGTCGTTGAGGGTACCCAATGGAACCGGCTTCTTTTTGGGCCAAGCTGCCCCGAACCGCGGGGAGAATGCGGTTCCTGAGAAGCTTCGGGCCTTGGAGCCTAGGAACCTTGGAACCTCGACTTTTCGGACGTCAACGGGTGATGAAAGGAAGACCAAATCAGGCGATAGTATGCATCTGATGGTTAGGTGGTTGCCTTCTTAGCAGGCAATTATGGACAGTTTCCAATTCCAGAAGGCTTACGCATCATAAAACAGCCTTGTACGACCGAGCGCGAGGAACCAGTCTTCTTCCGTGGAATTTTATCACAGAAAACCCCAAGAAATTACTAGTATGGATTAGCCAAACCTCAGGTTGGTCCGAACCCACGCTGCATACTGCCGCCGCCTGGATGGCCTGGAGCTTCCAAGCTATCGCAATACTATTGAGGTTCTCCTCCGAGGACCCCCCCGCGAAGACTATATTAGGACACCGTATCTGCGGCGCAGTGTGGGAGATGTTCAAGAATTCTGAATTCCGAGACTATACTCGCGTCCCTTTTTCTATCTTCTCATCCTTAATTTCATGTGGAGGCACTGCATATCGGGTGTCACTTGGTTTTGCTATTTCCTGGCATGAAAAACAATACGAACACAAACTCGACCCCATTGCTGATAATTTACTCCTTCTTTGCAGCGGCCGCAGTCTCAGCAGCCATAGCCTCCTCCCTATCCTTGAAGACCTTCGCAACTGTCGGCCTCGCACGAAGCCTATCCAACCATGCCTTCACATTCGGGAATTCCTTCTCCAGATCAAACGTACCCGCTGTGTAAGTGGGAACAATCCCATACCATGGCACAAACGCCGCATCAGCATAACTAAACTTCCCACCAACAAGATACTCTTTCCCCTCGAGAACCTTCTCCAAAACACCCGTCACGCGCTTCACCTCATTCAGATACCGCTCCTGCGCCGAGGGAATCTTCTCAGGATGAAACGTGACGAACCAAACCGCCTGTCCGAAATAGGGGCCCTGCCCACTCATCTGGAAATGCAGGTATTGCTTCGCGTGGAAGTACTCCTCGCTGCCACGCTCGAAGCTAATCGTGTGGTCCTTGTCGTACGTTTCGATCAGGTACTCCATGATCGCGCCGGATTCCCAGATTGTTATGCCAGTGTTTGGGTCCTCGATTGCGGGGACGCGTCCGTTGGGGTTCACCGAGATGAACGGCTCGTCCTTGACCTCGGCTTTGGGGACGGGCTTGAGGGTGTAGGGGAGGTTCAGCTCCTCGAGGATAATGGCTGGTTTCCAGGGGTTTGGGCCGTAGGCCAGGATGTAAAGCGTGATAGGCTGCATTTCGACTGCTGACTGGGGGAAATCGACTTGAGACTCAAAAGATGTAGATTAGATTTTGTTGTAGCTGAAACTGTAGCCGGAGCTGTAGCTGTGCAATGAACGAAGTGTTCGATCCCACCTCTCCCTTCTCGACCCACGACTTTATACCCCTCCCTCCTCCTCCCCCTGTCGATGGCCCGATGTATACACGCTTACCTCCGAAGGAGAGATATTCCTCACATCCGTCCGGATCCCCCTTATCCGGTCAGCACTGATCAGCGGAACGCTCGACAACCGAACCGAAGCTTACAAATTCATCCTTCCATGAACAAGATGGAAAATTTACGAGATTTAGCGCGCATTTCGTAAGCACCTTATTTCTTAGTGGGTTAGCTGATGCTTGGCTCGAATCTTGCGGTGACCTCAGGGAAATCTCTCACACGGGAATCACCGACTTCTTTCGACGTTCTCCCCTCTCTCTCTCATGCTGAATGGAGCAATGATATTCATTCAGCCTTTCGCGGGTCCAGGAAGATACGGAAGAAACGAAGTTACGAGTCGGCCTAGATACACTTCACCGCGGCGGGTGGTCACCACCGCAGAACGAGGAAACCGATAAGTTAACGTTGAAAAGCGGAATGTAAACTCTGTTGCTATATCTCCGTGTCCTGGAGGCAAGCTTGCGATGTTACCTATTCACCGCCAGGACAAACGTAGATGGGCGGTGCTGTGGAATCATAAGGATAGCAGATAGGAAAGTTCCATTCCCAGGAGTGCTCTTGAGACTCCAAGTTGGTTGATTAGCTCGCTTAGAGAAGGAGCGTGCGTCCTCCCCAGCTGTTTTCGGTGTGCTTCAGCTCGCCGTTCGACAAAGCTCTCCCGATCAAGGTGAGGACATTCGATAGAGAACATGGAAATTAGACTGTTGTACCTATGATCTGTCCTCAGCTCCACCTTTGTTGACTACGTCCGGGAGGAACACGGGGCTTGAAAGCTCTAGAAGTGGAAAGGGACGGGTAGCGGATGTCATCTACGCATCGGAAAGAGAGTAGAGTACATGACTGAGCTACATTATTCTGTTTCTTCTCTGAATTAAAGTACATTCCGTTCTTATCATCATGAACCCCGGGATCTGCCATCTTCATCTTCGTTTCACACCCACTCGAAAGTCACCACCATTTTCTCCGTCGTTCTAACAATCTCCCCATTCCTCATGATAAAAACAATAACAATTTCCTTGTAAACACTCCTCAATATGTGGCCCGGGCTTTAATAATGATGACAGTCCCATCCTCAGAACGAGGTCACAATGTATCAAAGTCTAAAGCTTTGCCTTGGCGCTGGCTTTCGACTGAAGAGTCCACTCCTTAACCGCCTGAGTAACGACAACAGCATCCTTCATGGAGATGTCGCAGTGAACAGTGAACCTGAGGATTGGGAAATCAGGCGAGGTCGCAGGCGCAATGAAAGGCGCAGCAAGAATTCCCTTATTGGACAGGAAACGGTGAAGACTGGCAAGCTGCTCCTCGTCCTTCATCAAGACGCCGACGATAGCACAGGGGGTGTTCTTCAATCCTCCAACGACCTTGGCGACCTTGTTCATCTCCGAGCGGAAAAATGTCGCGACATTGATCAGTCTCTCGCGGCGATCATCGGCAGCTTTGATCACCTCCCAGATGGCGCGGAGGCGAACGATATCGTTCTGGACGAGGCCAGAGGAAAAGATGTAAGGGTACGAATTCTCTTTGACGTAGAGAGCGTGCTTCGTGAAGACTAGGCCGGCGCGGGTAGCGTATGCCTTTGCGAGGCTGACGGTGACATAGTCAACATCGTTGACGAGGCCCTTGACATGAAGCAAGCCGCGGCCCTCGGTGCCGAAAAGACCAAAGGAGTGGGACTCGTCAACCACGAGAAGACAGTTGTGAGCCTTCTTGACACGGACGATGTCCTCGAGGGGGGCGAAAGCGCCGGAAGTGCTGTAAACCGATTCGACAATGATCAAGCCAGGTCCGTATTTGGCGATCTTCTTCTCAAGGTCGGCGGCATCATTTGTCTTGAAGGCGTGGACCTTGGCGCGGCGAGAGGCCAGTCCGTCATAGAACGACATGTGCAAGAAGGTATCAACGTAGACATGCATGCCGGGAGTGCAGACGGCGTGCATAACACCGACGTTGGCAGCGTATCCAGACTGGGCAAAGTAGCAGCCCTTGCCGTACCAGGCACCGACATCCTGCTCCAGGGCAGTGTGGGGGTCAAAATCAGAGAGGAAAACAGATGATTTGACAGTATCGCGATAGACAGTGCAGTTCATAAGGTCTTCGGCCTGCTTGGTAAGGACCTCACGATGGTGGACAAGGTTCAGATAGTCATTATCTCCCACCATGATCGTATGACTGTTGTTGGGAGCCCATAGAATGTCTTTCAACACACCATTCTGGCCCTTCGTACGGGTTGCAAAGTATTTGTCGACACGCTTATCGTGGTCCATATTGAATGGAAAAAGCCAAGGTGGGGAGGAGATGTGGTTTAGTGGTATAAGGAAGCAAGAAGATGTGTGTATGAGCCAGGAGAAAGATGCAAGAGTATGAAAGATAAACAATCAGCTTGCGGATAAACAACAAAGGAAGAGAGTGAGAGAGGAGGAAAGTGCGGACAAGAAGAGATTTTATAGTAGCCCTCTATCTTGAGCGTGAACATTCTAAAGGCTCAAAGCCAATAATCTTTACTGGCAGTGTTATTCACTTCTTGAGAGTGGGCCATGTCTTGCTTGGATAGGCCACTCTCCTTCAGATGCCTGAATATTCGCGCACAAAGTCAAGGGCGTGGTTAATGGCCATTACCGGATTGGGAACAGCGTGCCTATCCGGCCACCGGCCAGCATTCACGTTGGCCTTGATACCAGCTCTCTCTCTAGCTACACTTCTCAATCTCGGTGAAGGGCCTAAAGACCTCACGAGCTGAGCTGGAAGCTCCATCTCCTTGGTAAGGTTCTGGGAGCCTGTAGCCCAATGAGGGTGTATATACAATTCCCTCTCGGTCAATCCAACTCCTATCTCCGCACCGGTGGCGAGAAAGCGAGTTGAAGTCTCGTCCACGGCAACAGATCCGCTTTCGCGTTCGTACGCCTTGGGCTTGGACGTTCCAATTGCTCGGTTGAACCACGGCCACAGGGTCAGGCCAACAGAGAGAGTAATCAGTGAGTGCTGTAGGATGAGATGGATAGTTAGCAATGGATTCGACAACTGGATGGGGTTCTGACAGTTTAACAGTGTATTATACAACAGACAAATCATAACTGATGCACAGGAAGCATCCGAAATGTCCCAATATTCCCCAGGGTGAGCATCTGCGCTTCCTCATCTGAAGGTTGTGAAGAGCCGTCTATACCTCTTCTCTGCAGAATGTACGAAAGTTCTGGCCTAGTCGACCGCCGTCACAGCGGTTGTTTCCAATCAGGATGCACAATTCGTCACTCCGATGCTCGCTATCCGATCACTCGCTTCTCGTTCGTATCGAAGGATCTTCAGAAAGATGCTCAGTATCCAGCTCAACAACGGCACTCAATGCCTCTTCGTTCAAGTCCCATATCATAGACTTTCATGTTGACTTTTCAATGTAATCAGGTTCTCCCGCAGAGGCATTACTCTCCGTCCCCGCTCACAGCAAGAGATTCGCGCTGTCCAAGCCCTACACACCTCTGACATATATGCCACGGCGCGAAATAGTGCAACAATTCGAATTCAACTCCATCACCCGGTGCGTGACGGGCTGTCGAGCAGTCTGGCAGTGATTGTGGCGGTGTTGGAGGTATGTCGCGATGGTCATCTGGGAGAGAAGTCACCCGCATGCTATGTAGACATGCCAGAAGCGTAGGCAGACTTTGGCTCACAATTAGCTGTCTACAAGACCATGGGCTGCCAGCCATCGTTCATTCTGAAGTTACCTCCACTAAAACAGTGCGGGCTATTACTGAAAGTGACTACTCATAACTCTTCGACATCGCTACGCGCTGAGGAACGGCAAGTCTTCGTCGGTAGTGCAAGATATGTGCCCAGTACGCCGCCAGAGAACGTCAAAGAAGGCCGGTACATTTCACCAATTGGAGTTGTGGTGCACCTGGTATCCCTACGTTAGTTGTACCGATAATGCCTCAGTCAGAGAACTGTTACTAACCTTTTCAACTTAGCCAGTGCTTCCTTGGTATTCAATATGTGCAAGGGTCCAAGCGCTGATACACTGGCGGGAATACTGAGACATTTAGGCATCAATTACATAACCTCTGCGGTCAAGGGATTCCGAACCAAGTGCAAGGCTGATCACAGTCCGCAAGCCTGAGGCTGTAGCGGGCCTAAAGGACATTCGCGCTTTTCAGTGCTCCGGCGTCCCGAATGCTCCCATACCGGTCTGACCTCCTCCGCTCTGAACAATTTGCTTACAGAGGCTTGCGATACCACTCCGGTCCACGAGGCGACTAGGTCTATTGCAATAGAGGCACTACAATTTTATTGTAGCCACTTTGTTCCGAGCTTTTTCTTCCCCCGCGTGCAGATAGACAGTTGATGGTGGCTGACCGACAGAGGTAGAGCAGGTGAATGACGATGCGAAACAAACGCGCCTTTGGAAAGCGTGAGAATAAGACTTAGCAAAAACAACCGAGCAACGGAGTTACATTACATGCTATACGCTTATGATATACTGTTGAAGGAATATATACAACCACAGGACCGTATCTAATCACGCTGATGCCTCCGCACCTCATACATCGTGGTAACCTGAATCCCTCCCTTCCTCCCAGTCTCCTCATCGGATAAGCTATTAGTTGTACCCGTTCCACCACGAACATCATTCGCGTACGACATATTTCCATTCTGTGTCTCCCGCAGCATCCCAAACTCATCGCTATCACGCCCCGTCTTCGTCCTGACAGCCGAGTCCAGCTGGTTGTGTTTTGATCGGCTCATGGCTGAAAGGCCAAAGCTGGCGTTGCCGCTCGTTCCGTAGCGTTCGCGGCTAGAGGAGGGGTCTTTGGATGAAGAGCGGATCCAGATGGAGGTGCTGAAGAGGGGTTTGATGCAGGGGGCGTTGACGGCGATGATTGCGACGAACTGGCTCCGTTAGCGTGAGATTTTGTTACTTAAGGAATAGAGGATGCTGTATACCGTTTCTCTAATTGCCCAGATTGTACTTGTGTTGATGCTTTCGATGCTTTGGAGGGAGAGGATGCACCGGAGGAGAGTGGCGGCCATAACGAAGACACCGCCACAGAGGAGGACGCCGATAATGAGTTTCCTATACAGGATACGGCGGTTAGTCGGAGTATAAAGGTTAATTCCATGAGGAAGACGCACCGGCGTAATGCAATTTTGACCTTCGCAAGGAGGGGGATCGGAATGGTGAGCAGGATCGCATCGGTCCTAACTGGTTATTCGAGGCCGAGGAAGGGATATATGGGGGATGCACGAACAGAACGTTGGTGACAGCAATCACGATGTAGTTCACGTAGTCAGCAGTGCAGTTAACTAGTAAGCAGTGTTCAGTATTATCATGTTAAACAGAAGGTAATACTTACGGCCAGGATCGGGATACACCTGGAAATGCTTCGAGAGCGGACGGCAGTGGAGGAAAATAGTAAAAATGACAGCGACGTATGTAGCACCACAGAGAACTGCGTTGAGCTTGACGAGCTTTTGCTGCATGAGACCAAGCCTAGAAAGATCAAAATAAGCCCGAGAGACGAGAAACTGCCAGGGCATACGTGAGACGGTTGTAGAAGAAGAGCATGCATGCTTTAAGGGACCAGATCAAGGTCACATAGCATGTCCATCCAGCCATCAAGCACTTCGATCCGAAAACGAGACTTGCTGTCTGCTCCGGCGTCAAGGCTGCCCGCTGCGTGTTTGTCAGGCCGATGTTGGTGCCATGTTGACCGATGAGCTCGAGCATAGTGAGCTCAGCCTAAGTACGTCAGTCTTTCTCCGTTCTGATATCGTATTTTTGTATATACCGTCCAGAACACCAGAGAAACGATGGCGAAGAGATCATCTCCCTGCCAATTCTTGAATCCGACGACCTTGAGACGCGCGAAGATACGAAACAGGATCACAATTACTCCAATGCCATACTCAGTCCAGGCTTCTTTCTGGAAGGGTGTTGCATTGGCCATTGTGACACAATATTTCTTCACATATGAGGCAAGGAAGGCTCCATGGAGCGATGTCTCCGACCCAGCAGCTTGGGGAGAGGTTCTACATTAATACGAAAGCTTAGTTAATGACTGAGTTTCTCGTTTCAAGGCCCTGGGCTTCCCATTCGGACTGACGCCTTCCCCCCGAAATCAAAGTTTTCTTTGAAGTCAAGAAATACGAAGAGCAGAGCCCAAGATGAGGGAAGATCTCCGTCATAGCGGATCATTCTATTGTTTCCATGCGGCCCATTTCTCACATGCCGAGCTCTCCTGATTTGACAGACTCATTCCCACCACAGATCCACCGCTGACGGGCAGACGGGTCCCTCAAATGGAGAAGGAGACGCGGACCGACGGTTTCGACAACTCTGCGGTCGACACGGAGAAGGGACATGGGCCAGGTGACGTAGATGGTGCTTCGACAGACATTGGCCGTTAACAGGAGCATCTCCAGGAGGAGCGAGTGCGAGAGCAATCCTGATGAGCATCAAGATCAACCATCAGCTTTTGTTGACTGCGTTGACAAAGCACGGCACGGGATCACCGAAAGAAGATTAGGCATGGCGCCTAGAGCATTCAGGATGGCCGACGAAGGGAATAGATTCGTGAATAGTCGGAACAATGTGGTCTCGAACACGAGCGACCCATCCGATGCGCGCTTCGGTTCCACCTCGATGGCTGGGGCCTGTCACAGAGCTTTAAATAGGAAGTTTCTGGCGACTGATCGTTGAAGAGATCAAACAATCCCTGTCGTGATCGCTGTTGTTGGCTACAGCTCATCGCATCCATTCAACGTTCAAGCAGGCCTCTTTATGCAACCGGTTCAGCGAGTATTCTCGGATCAGAAATTGTGCTGCTCTGTTAACTCAAGGTCAGCCACGAACCGTGAAGAGAAAGGGACAGCAGACAACTCACCCATGGAGGTTGGAGACCAGAGTTTGACCGTTGGGCCCACCATCTCCGCCCTTCTCCAGACGCTGTCACCTTTCCCGTTATCAAAAGTACGTCTGGCCAGAGACTGGACCGGAAACATGGAGCACCCATCTCCACTGCTGGCACACGGTTTCCCTTGGCCATCCTCGGCCGTCAGCATCTCTGAGCTTGTGGGTTTCCAGAGCCCAGATTCATCCACACCTCGTCAAGGGCGTCGACTATCATTCTTGACACTCTTCGTGAAGAGTCCATTCCAAGATAAAAAGTGATGACTGCGGAGAGATGGGAGATGCACAGCCAAAGGCTCGGCCACCCATGGATCCTGGGTCCTTCCCGAGCACCTAGCCCCGCAATGCGGCGGAACAACAACACCATCCATTCCGCACTCCCACGCGCTCTGTCGTAAGGATCGCTCCCGTGTGACGGCGCCGTCTCACTTTCTCGTAAAGTGCCGAAAGTGGGGAGCTGCTAGCCTGCTCCTTTCTGCGGTTGTCGCAGGGATCTTTCCCCGTCTTCCCGTTTCTGGTAGGAGAGCTTTCTCAGTTAAAGGGGCGGCTGATGGTCACCTCTTGAGGTGGCATTTCTCGCTCCCTGCAAGAGAGCTTGCGTGCAGGAACCTTGACTGATCGGTGTGGCCAAAATGGGCTCTGCCGCTGATCCAGATAATACCTACGACTACATCGTCTGCGGGTAAGAAACCATCAATGCTGGCTTCATACGTGTTTGGGGACTGATCAGACTTGGATAGAGGGGGAACTGCAGGATGTGTCGTCGCTGGTCGACTCGCAGAGAACAAGGATGTTCGAGTTCTGGTCTTAGAGGCCGGTCAGCACAACCGTGACCTCGAGAATGTACACATGGCTGGTGGGTGGTCGAATAACTTCGACTCCGAGACGGACTGGAATCTGGTTACGAAGCCCATGGCCGGCGTGGACAGCCGCCAAGTCAAGCTCAGCCGGGGCCGGTTCCTCGGAGGAAGTAGTGGTGTCAACGGCACGCTGTGTATTCGAGGTTCTAAGCAGGACTATGATGACTGGGGCTTGGAGGGATGGAGCGGCGATGAGTTTTTCGAAGCTATGAAAAAGGTACATTTCACCTTTCTCTTAAACTCTCTGTGTCCCGATGCTTGGCTCGACGGCGATTCTGACCCTTTAGGCGGAAACGTTCCATCCCAAGCCCTGGTTCAAGGAAGAAAAGGCAGCCCATGGGTACTCTGGCCCCCTTCACACAGAACCACACGATCTAGCTCCGATTGCGGACTGCCTAATGGACTCCTTCATCGATCAAGGCCTTCCCCTTCACCACGACATGTTCTCGACAGGCGATATCGTGAATGGATGTGGCCATGTCCCTCGCACAGTTTACAAGGGCATCCGTTCCACCGCAGCAGACTTCATCACCAAAGAGTATGATCGCTCCAATATCACCATTCAGACCAACCATACAGTCGACCGCGTCCTCCTAGAAAACACACCAGAGGGACTCCGCGCTACAGGGGCAGTAACTCGCACCGCAGATGGGACAAGCAAGACGTTTTATGCGAGCCGGGAAGTCATTATATCGGGCGGTGCTTACTGCAGTCCCGCCATCTTGATGCGATCCGGCATCGGAGCACGCGATGAGCTCGCTCAGTTCGACATCGACTGCAAGGTCGACCTCCCCGGCGTCGGAAAGAACCTCATGGATCACTTAGTATGTCTCTCTTCCATCGCCATCCCCTACAACCCATCTAACGCCCCAGATTGTATTCATGTTCTACGAAACCGAACACCCCGGCCTGACAAACTGTCACAAAGTCTACCACGACGACAACCTCGCAAAGACCTACCAAGAGTGGAAAGACCACAAAACCGGCTTCCTCTCCACCTTCCCCTTCGGCTCCTTCGCCTTCGCCCGCATCGACGACCGTCTCAAAGATGAGCCCCTCTGGCGCGACGCCCCCCGCGAAACAGGCCGCGACCCCATGGGCCTAACCCCTAAGCAACCCAGCATCGAATTCTTCACAACGGAATGCTACGGCGGCCCAAAGCAGTACAACCAGTTCCCCGTCAACCACCAGCACGCATTCTCGATGATCGCGGAGCTTTTCGCGCCAAAGTCCCGCGGGACTGTCACGCTGGAGTCCAAGGATCCCACCGTCAACCCGGTTATCGACTGCAACTACCTCGCTGACCCTCTTGATCTCCTCGTTCTCACTGAGGCGTGCCGCTTCGGAAACGAAATAGTAACCCAGGGTGCTGGCACCAGGAATATCGTCAAGGGCTCTTGGCCGCCAGAGCTGAAGCACCACACGTACAAGACGCGCGAGGAGTGGATTCCGTATGTGAAGGAGCATGCCACGACTTGTGCGTTCCTCTTTCCCCGCCCATTTTTCAACCGTGTTCATAAAAGCATGCTAATTGAGTATCTAGGTTACCACGCATCTGGCACGTGCGCAATGGGTAAAGCCGACGATCCCAATGCTGTTCTGGATAACAAACTTCGCATTCGCGGTGTTGCTGGGCTGCGTGTCGCGGATTGCAGTGTTATGCCGACGCTGCACGGAGGTCATACCCAGATGCCGGCGTATGGAATTGGAGAGCGCTGTGCGGACTTTATTAAGGAGACGTGGTAATTTCCTTGCGTTTGAGTTGGATGACTGCGTCTTCGGGGCATATTTAGCTAGCTACGTCGTGAGTGAATGAGTTATGAATATCTTGACGGATTTCTCACTTTTTCTTTTTATCTAGGGCTTTTAAATCGCTTCAAGAATGCCACCCTATCTCAACGGAAGGGTATGATTTCGGTCACATCCGAGATACTACAGATGCAGTCATGTTGAATTTGCAAATGCAAACGAGAGAAAGCCCGCCTGTCTTCTCTGAAATAGTATAAGAGCAATATATAACACGAAACTCCGAAACGTCCAACGAAACCATTTAACATGACGTATGATAGACGGATCATATTCCCATAAAATCTATTCCCAACCATTACCCATAATCCCTACTGGTAAATCCTTCCGTTGAATCCTTGCATTGACAGTAAAGTCTAAAAATCCGCCGGCTCAGGCAACAAAACCGGCGTATCCCCACGCAAGCCGTCCAGCCCAATCAAATCCCCAAAACTGGGCGACCACTCAACCCGCGGCGTCAGAATATCCAACCCCCACAATTCAGCTACATACTTCAGGATCGAAGTATGCGTGTACTCTCCCGCCTGCCGGGCCGGGCTGTGCTCGACAACGCCCCTCCCCACCCACGGCGAGATGAGGAGCGTCGGGACGCGAATCCCCAGTCGATCGAAGTGGAATGTCGTCGGCTGGCCATCCCCCGCGACTTCGGTGTAAGGGATTTCATCACCCGGTGGGACGTTCTCCGGTGGCGGAACGTGGTCCGCGAATCCGCCGTGCTCGTCGAAGGTGAGGATGAATAAGGTTTCGTTCCACTGTGGGGACGCACGGAGGGCTTCGTAGATCGATTTCACGAAGCCCTCGCCGAGGTTTATGGGGGAGGGTGGGTGGAAGGATGTGTAGCTGCAGCATTCTGGGTTTATCCAGGTGAAACGGGGCAGATTTCCTGTACGGGCGTCGGTGTAGAACTGGTGGATTGGTTTGATGGAGGTGCGGGAGTGGCCGGATTGTACGGTCCAGCGGTAGAACATTGCGTCTGGGGCGAAGCCTGTTGTGTTGGAGTAGTTTATCCAGGAGATGTTTGCTGCGGAGAGCTGCTCGAAGATTGAGACTTGCGGGAGAGCGGAGACATCGAAGGCGCGGTCGTTGAAGCCGTGGCCGTGTGATGTACCAGATGTGAGATAGGCGCGGTTGGGGTTTGTTGGGCCCGGGACGGCAGCGAACCATTTATCGAAGAGGAGGAAGTTCTCTGCGAGGGCGTTGAAGACGGGGACATGGTCCGGTGTGTAGTAATTTATGACTTCTCCGGCGCGCAAGAGGTCTCCCTCTATCCCGTGGGCGCGGATTTGCTCCGTAACGAAGCCGTGCATATCAGGGCTGTGGATGGAGAGGTCGGGATGGTCCGTCCCGTACACTTGCTGGTTTCCGCCAGCAATGCTGTGATCTGGATCGTCTGCGGCGACATTCTTTCCCAGTGGTTTGGCGCAGACCTTGGGGGATTTGGGGTCTGAGACGTTGGCTGGGTTGCAGAAGGTGCGGTTGACGAGGCCGTCAATGTCAGGATTGTAAGTGAGGCCGCCTGCAATGGTGTCGAATGATAGGTTCTCCTGCACCAGGATGACGATGTTCTTAATGGGCGAGTCTTTGATGTGATGCGTGCGGTGGTCGGTTTTGGGGAAGAGGGTGTGCGATGCCAAGAGATAGATGGCTGCCGCGAGCGAGATGATACTTGTCGTGAGAAGCACAGCAAGGACGATGATACGCCTCTTGGATGATGTTTTTCGAGGTAGCTGTTTTATTGTGCTCTCAACATCTTGACTCGAGCAACGGCTCTCCTCGTCCTCATCGAGCAGAGGCTGCTCGTCCTCGGCGGCGCGGGGTTGTGGTTCAGCGGAGCCTCCCCGCAGCCAGTTCATGGCGGCGGCTTTCTCTCACACTCAGAGATGCGAAGTGGGAAGTAGAACACTGTTCGCAGACGGCATTTGTCGCTTGGGGGTGTCCCTCTATTTGAGCTTTTGAAGAGTTGCAGCTGGACGGTCCTGTGATAGCCTTGAGAAGGTCTGCATAACCACAGCGACACAACGCTGCACAAGCGGTGCATGCGTCCATAACAGCACGTGATTGGTGAAGGAGAACCGATACACTAAGCCATAAACAGCTAAAGCATTAGGACAACTGACCAATGATAGAAGACGCAGGCAATCCGAACCAGGAACTCAAATCGGCGACCCTCGCCTCATCACCAGACCATCCACGGTCGATGAGCAAGTCCAGCTCGCCTTTGGTGCCCTTAACTTTGCTTCGGTGAATTCAATCTTCCAGAATCCACCGGCTCGTAGCGTCCGCAGCATCTAGAACCGCAACCTGCCAATCACACGCGCCCGAGAACTGATCATCCGACCGGAGTCTGGTACACCTCCCGACGGGAATCCCCATCGAGACCGCCAAGGGAACCATGGGATGTCCCGGAAATAAAGTCTCTGATTCTTGATAGGCGTAATTGACTCTTCTGGGCTGGTCGATTTCCCGACCGTGGACCATTACTTGCATTGCCGGAAGTATATGATATCATCTACTCGCGAAACATATAATTCCCACCCGACATGGCATCTTCAAGGCCCTTCATCCCGCAGGATTTTCGAAACCCGCGTCCGCAACATCAACGATGCCTGTGGAGAACTACGGCGTGTGGAAGGCGCATCCTGTCCACTACACGATAGAACGCCACGAAGATGACCCGAAATCCCCCCATCTATCGCTATACTTCCATGATCTCGAATCTGGACAGCCGAAGTACGACACCAGTTTCACTCGCAGGGAAAAGGATATCAAAGGGCTATATCGAGCCGCAATCAATATCAAATCCGGAGACCCGCTTGACTCCCGACTGGCCTACTGGGTGAACCACGGGATCGACCAAAACCCGCTCGTCGACGGGCTGGCGACATCCGACTTCGGGTTCCGGGCACTGACAGATAAGAGGAAGTCAAATGAGCGCGGACTGGACTATATCAGGGATAGCCTCTTCAACACACACAGTGGCCGACTCCTCCCCCACGACGTTGCGGGCCAGTACAACGACATCATCGATGTTCTCGAGCCGCACATCCGCCAGGCAATCGAGGAGAACGCGGACGTGTACCTGTTCGGCTCGCAGTTCAGCGACGGGAAAGGAATGCACAATATACACATGAATCAGGGGAACATACGAAAGTACCGAGATGACGACGGCGTCTTCCACGATGGCGGCCTCATCATCCACTTCACACACTCTGGCAAATGGCTCGGCGTGTTCCTCGGTTTCGCGTCCCAGGCCGTACACACCGATGATAGGACAGGACACGCGATCACGGGCGTGACCTGGAGCGATTTCCTGCGGCCCGATATCATGGAGGAATCGGTCGTCATTCAAGAGGCGTACGTCAACCCCGCAAGTCCCAAATCGAAGTCTGTGACCCTATCGAACAAAACGGATCGCACGGTCGAGCTGGACCGCTGGAAAATCCACAACAACGCCGGTGATATCCAGACGCTCCCGGATAATGTGTGGTTGAAACCCCGAATCGACCAGCCTTTCGACCTTCCCAATTGCCCGCTTTCGGACCACGGCGATACTATCACGTTGGTGAATGAGCAGGGACTGAAGGTGGATGCTGTGAGCTACAACTGCCAGCAGGGAGGGATCAAGGGCGGTCCCATTGTTTTTGCTCATTAGTTCTGTATCTACTTTGGTGAAGCTTAAAAGGGTGCGAGAAGAATTAGTTATACTCGCTAACGTTTGAACGTATTTTGGGTTCCCTGATATTATCTTGCCTCATTTTATATGATACTCTTCATCGTTCATCAATATGTCCACAGGTATTTAGGAAATACCAAATTCTCCGTCGTGAAGCAGCCGATATCAAGTCATTAGGTCCTATGAATCTTATTCATCTCCCCTCAGCCCATATGACGGTATCTCTATCCCTCCCTATCTTTGTTATCAACACAGCAGTGGTACGGCTCTGACGTGCAGCCTCGGGACACGAATCCTCTTTTCCTGTGGCAGTTTAATCATACGATTCTGCACCTTGCCCAGGTGGATGTCGGGGAGCTGGAGGGTTCGTCAATGCGAGTCAGTCTAGGAATATCGTACCATCTAGATTTGGCTATACAATTCGTTTCTATGTCTCTCGGGGGCTCAACGCGCTGGAATCTGGCCCTTCAGCCGAACACCTCGGGTCCGCGGGTTCTGGTACTCCCGACTCACGAAATACAACGGCCACGTATAATCACAGCGCTTGCCATTTCCGGCGTTCGTCGAGGTCAATGCTGGAAAGAGGCACGTTGTCTTGTACTCCTGAGTAGGAATCATAACGGCGCATTTGACACCGTTCGTAGATAGGCGCAGACTGGGCTATGAGTGGCACTACGCATGGCATCCGGAGTCGAGACTCGAGATATATGATCCTGTTATCAGGCTCCAGCTACTTGACTGACTGACGGCAGTGTCCGCTTCTCCTTCAGCCTTATTGTTAGCTTGTTTTGTAGCTTTGGTATACGCATTGCTGAGCATGCTCTCCGCACCGAGCCCCATATCTTTCTATGTTGTGTATCTCCCCCAAAGCCAGATTGCACTTTATCATCCATGGCTACTTCGCGCCGTTCCGCATCGGCCAGTCGTGCTGCTTCTATGTTCATGCGACGGCACTCCTTCCACCTACTCAAGAACCCTCTGAGGTCGTCAAACACCAGTATCAGGCCCTCTCGCTCTACATCCCGCTTAATTTCGTCCAGCCAATCCCACAGGTTAGGGTCATCTCGCTGGTCGGGCATGGTATGGTAAGTAGGGTCGCACTCAGTAATATTGATGACTCGCAGTGCAGCTTTTCTGATAACGGCAGCGTTCACCAACTGCTGTACCCATTGTTGCACGGTCTCTTGAAAGTCATTCCACCTTTCGTATCGGATACGTATTTCAAATGTATGTAGATTGGGGGCGAGGAGTAAGTCTGCCTCCTCTGGGGAAAGGAGAAGGTTCTGACGCTCGGTGGCATTCCGCAATTGCGGGACATTGCACCAAGAGAGGGAGACTGTCTTTAATTCGTTGAACTTTGTTAATTCGAGGGGGGCTTTTGTTTTGTCCGTCGCTGTGAAGTTGACGTCAATGAACTGCAGAGTTTCCTTGTGAGTTAAAAGCCCGGAGACGAGTATTGGGAAGTCCAAATGCCAACTACGGGAGCGGAAGTGATGGAGTGTCTTCGGCCATCTGATAAGTCGCTGAGTTTCTTCGAGGGTTATGCCGAAATAAGGTAGTTGAAGAGAAGTGAATTGCCCAGTGCGATCCTTCTATTCATACTCTTAGCAACTGCAACAAGCACATTCTACATCAATCAACGGGTGACGGCCCGGGGATTACTCGCCTCAGGCACTGGGATAGGATTTCCCGTACTCTGTTCGATCCCCGACAAATCAATCGAGGATATTGCTAGCGACTGAAGGGAGGGGATGCTCTCGATACACTCGACAAGATCCCTAAAATGGATTCCACGCATTCCAGCATAAATATCGAGAGATTCTAGATCGGAAATATGACGCAGTGCATTCTGCAACAAACTCCACATAGCCTCGGAAAGGTTACCGTTGATACTCAAGGACCTCACATTCTGTAGATGCGAGACAAGCTTATTGAGTCTGGAAAAGGATCGGTCCCATTCGGCTCGATTCTCGGCGCCGCATAGAGCCAGATTAAATTCCCGACAGTATTGCGCGACCGGTGATGGGTTGCGTTGGAGGGTGAAACATAGTTTCGCTAGTTTTACGTTGCGGTAAGTAGCCTCCACATTGATCTGGCTGTAGAGGAGCGGCAATGCAATGGAGCTGAAGTAGCGGCAAACCAGGGCGAGTGCCATCAACAGATGGCTAGAGTTGTAATATGAACGGCTGTCTTGGTCACTGCGAGACGGAATCAGGAAGCTGGCGATGTAAGTGAGAATCTCAGGGGGAAGTTCCAAGATTCGAGGGCCCCGGAGGGCTAAGAGACCGGACATGGTGGAGTAATTGAGAGTGTGAAGGTTGTTGACGTTGAAGGAAAACAAAGGAAGCCTTGCATCGGGGCATCACCCGCATCACATGACGCAATACGAGGGCTCAATCCCTCACGCTGGGACAAATCCGAGAGCTTTGATGAATAGCTCCGTGTAATGTCGAAGGCTGGTCAAGGACAAGCCCCGGACCTCGTCGGCGTTCCGTCCAGGGAATACACCAGACAACCCAAACATCTCCCCACGGGTCACTGGAATCGCATCAGGTCCTCCCTCGGGACGGGGAAGAAACTCGCCTGAAATCGTTCGTTGCTGACCCCTGCCACCGTCCGCTCGTAAACATGAACCTCTCCAGACACAGTTGTGTAAGGGAATTATTTGTCATCCTGAAGGGCGATTAGTAGACTGTTAAACGCGGCTGTTGGATATGCACATATGTGTATCGACATACCGCGGCAGGAGGTTCTCAACACAAGCGTCTTCGACAAGGTGCGTCGAAGACGGAAGACCCTATGTCTGGAGGGACATTCTCGAAGATTAAGTCTATGCTGTTGACTGAACTCAATATGACCCTTTTTGAGATCAAAGAAAGTCGAAACTGTTAGACCGGGGTTAGGAAGGTTGGTGTTGCTCCAAAGAGCTCGATGGTTTGCTGAGTTCTCCATTACGAATTCAGCAGTAACACTTCGGGGGAAGCAAGAGAAAAATGAGAAAGACGAGGAGATAGCAACACAATCGGGTGGTCGAGGTAGACGAGAGACCAAGTCCGATGCGCTGGCCAGATGAAATAACGTGGATGGTGAAGGAACCTGCCCAGGTGAGAGCTTCCCATGGCTGTGTGATCACCTGACAATTGCTGGAAGGAGATGTCAACCAGAATGGGTCCTTCACTATAGATCGGAAAGGTTGATCCTTTTGAGTGGAGCGGCAAATTTTAACAGGAGAACTAGCTATGCAACCACATAAAATCTAAATCTGTCATTAACTTCACTTTACAGAGCTATGGGAGGGGCGAACGCTTATAGATCAACAAACTCCCCCCGCAGCGCCTCATCCGCCTTAATCCTTTCAAGATAATTACCAATTTTCTTCGTCATAACCCCGGTCTCGAATCCGAAGAACTTATACGCCTCTTTGCCAGGAAGACTGTGGCCGAATCGCTGAACGCATATCGCAGCATCCGCGTACCGTTCCCACCCATTCGGTGCATATGGCTCAATCACGACCGCAGGGATGCCCTTGTGCCGTTGTAGAACGCTTCGCTTGTATTCTAAAGACTGTTGCTCGAAGAGTCGCTGGCAGGGAAAACTCACCACGCGTGCAGTGATGCCCTTTTTCTCCTTGAGTTGGGCGGAAACTTCGAGGGCGAAGGAGAGTTCGGCACCGACGCCGATGAGGGTGACTACCGCGGACTGGGCTTCCTCCAGGATATACGCGCCTTTGAGGACCCCATCGCGGCGCGTCTGCTTGAGTTGGGGAAGGGTGTGGCGGGAGGTTGAGATAATGGTGGAGGACTTCTTGGCTTTGATGGCGGCGATCCAGGCTCCGGCGGTTTCTTCGTTGTCACCGGGACGAATGTAGAGGAGGTTCGGCATGGCGCGGTATAGGGCGGCGAGTTCTATGGGTTGGTGGGTGGGACCGTCCTCGCCCATACCGATGGAGTCGTGGGTTGCTACGTGGATGATTTGGAGGTGTTGGAGAGCGCCCATGCGGACAGCTGGGGCGGCATAGAGGTAAAACATGAAGAATGAAGATGTGATAGGGAAGAATGTGTTAGGGTTGAAGGCTGCAAGGCCGTTGGAGATGGCCGCCATAGCGTGTTCGCGGACGCCGTAGTGGATGTAACGCCCAGCGTAGTTGCCATTGATGCCGCAGGTGGTGCGGAGGCCAGGCTACAACCGTTAGTATCTCTTTACCTAAGAATAGGAGTGCGGACGTACGTGTTGGAAGTCAACCTTTCCTTCCCAAATCATATTGACAGATGGTGACAGATCAGCCGTTCCAACCATGAAGGAGTTGATATCCCGTGCGAGAGGGTTGAAAACAAGACCCGATGCAGCACGCGAGGCTGTTGGCTTATCAGGAAACTGGCTTGGAATCTTCTCCTGCCAGTCGGCCGGTAGTTCACCGCGGACGCGACGCTGGAACTCAGTAGCGAGCACAGGATGTGCCTCACTGTACTTCTGAACGAGGTCCTTCCACTCTTGAACAAAGCCCTCACCACGGGCTGGGAGATCGGCGAAGAATTCGCGAACAGCATCGCTGATGCCAAAATACTCGTCCGGTTTGAAGCCGTATTTGCGCTTCATTTCGGCGACATCGGGGGCACCGAAAGCTGCACCGTGAGCAGCCGCCTGGCCCTCAACTTTACTTCCGAGCCCGATGACTGTGCGCACGTTGATGAAAGTAGGCTTCTCTGTAGAGGCACGGGCCTTGGCCAGGGCCTGCACGAGGCCCTCGATATCATAGCAGCCATCTTCAACGTCAATCACATCCCACCCGCAAGCTCGCATCTTGGCGTTGACATCCTCGGTGTTTGTGAGGTCCACAGAACCGTCGCATGTAATCTGGTTGTTGTCATATATTATCGTCAAATTGTTCAGCTTCCAGTGACCGGCGAGTGAAATCGCCTCCAAGGCGACACCTTCCTGCAGACACGCATCACCGATCATGCACCATGTGTGGTTATTAACGACCTCGTAGCCAGGTCTATTATATGTAGCAGCAAGGTTCTTCGTGGCGATCGCCAAACCGACGGCGTTGGCAACGCCTTGACCAAGCGGACCCGTTGTGACTTCGATCCCCTCGTGCTCAATTTCAGGGTGGCCAGGACACAGAGCATCAACACGGTCCGAGTGGTACGATTTGAGCTGGTCAAAGGTCATAGCCTTGTAACCGGTCAGGTGGAGGAATGTATACTGGAAGAGACAGGCGTGGCCGTTGGAGAGCACGAAGCGGTCACGGTTGAAGAAGTCGGGTGTGTGCGGCGCGTATCGCATAATGTAGCGCCAGAGCGCGACTCCGATAGCTGCCATGCCAATGGCACCACTGCCTAAATTAGTCAAAATTATTCTCAAATGTGTTATCCGACGTACCCCGGGTGGCCACCACCGAACTGTTGGCAGAGATCGGCGATGAGGAGCCGGAAGCTCTTCAGGACGTGGTCATGTTGGCTGCTGAAATCGCGCACCATGGGCATTGCCATTATGGACGGATATGATGTGAAGGAGGGGGGATGATCCTGAAATGCAGAGAGTCGATGCAGGATGTTTATCGCTTTATAACTCAAGACCTTGGGACAGACAAAGGATTACCGAATCGGGTAACCAGAGGCACTGCACTCCAAATGAGGAAATTTTGGCGCAACAATGTGGAAAAGGGTTCAAAGCCCCTCCATAGCCTCCAGTTTTGTACATATCTTTCGCGTCGCCTCCTTCTTTTCCACTCTCAGTGATCCGTGTCGTCCTCCAGCCATCTTCCTCGCGGCCATGTCGTTCCTCCCCAATCCATCTCTGCAGGTCACGGCGGACCACCAAATCAAACTCGTTGAAGCTCCCATCCACTCTCCCGGTAAAGGCGAGGTTCTCCTTCAGATAAAGGTGACCGGTGTCTGCGGGTCGGACATCCACTTCTGGAAAGCTGGCCGTATCGGCGAACTCGTCTTCAAGGGCGACTGCATCATCGGCCATGAAGCGGCAGGCGTGGTTCTGAAGTGCGGCGAGGGTGTTACGCAGTTGCAGCCCGGTATGCCACCCTATCTTTTGCAAGCGAGACTGCAGCCACTAACATCACTGAAAGGCGATCGCGTTGCCGTCGAACCGGGTGTACCATGCGAGCACTGCTTCCTGTGTAATGACGGGCGATACAACCTTTGTGAGGACGTGCAGTTTGCCGGTGTCTACCCCTATGCTGGTACGATACAACGATATAAAGTTCACCCCGCTAAGTGGCTGCATAAGTAAGGTTTTTCTAGTTTGAACGGGTTATCCTTCAGGTGCTAATCCACAGACTGCCCGCCAAACTCTCCTATCTCGACGGCGCCCTTCTCGAACCGCTCAGCGTCGTGATGCGCGGTATCCAGATCGCAAGAATCGAACTTGGCCGCGGCGTTGTTGTCTGTGGCGCCGGTCCCATCGGTCTCATCGCTGCTGCCGCCGCACGGGCATCCGGCGCGCATCCGGTTGTTATCACAGACATTGACGAGAGCCGCCTCAGGTTTGCAAAGGAGTTTGTCCCCGCTGCTCGTACATACCGGATCAAACCGACATTAGATGCCCAGGGAACTGCGCAGGAAATTCGGACACTCTTTGGAGACGACGAGTACAGTGCCCCCGACCGAGTGCTGGAGTGTACAGGTGTTGAGAGCAGTGTGTGTACGGCCGCGTACACGGCGCGACGAGGCGGCGTGGTGGTGGTGATTGGAGTCGGAAAGGCAACCATGAACAATCTGCCGTTTATGCATCTTTCTTTAGCGGAGATTGATCTGAAGTTTATCAATCGGTACCGCGACACATGGCCTCCAGCAATCGCGTGTCTCTCAGGCGGAATCCTGGATCTGAAGCCGTTGGTGTCCCATTGCTTTCCTCTTGAGCGGGCGAACGAGGCGCTGGAGTTGTGTGCCAATCGCGACCGGCCCAGCATCAAAGTGACGATTGTCGACGAAGCAGACGCCACGATATAGAGCAATAGACGAATAGAACTTGAATATTGCCATCTTCAACCCATGTTTCCGCGTCGTGATCGGCGCTGTCGCCAAGTCTTTCTTTGTCTGCAATGAACAATACGAAGACGACCAAGTGCCAGCTCCCATTGTTCCGGGCACTTGTCCGGCAGGTCGAGCTACTTAAAGACCATGCCAAAGCGAGAAAAAGGTACCTTTGGCGTAGCTTGCATAAGGGTAATTTTAGCGACTGGTCAAAATGCCCAAACTCGTCATCGTGGGTGCCGGCTTCTACGGCCTCATCGCTGCTAAAACATACCTGCAGGTCACCGGCGCCTACAGCAAGTCAGAGAAGGACGAGCACAATGACGACGACGATGTTCTTATCATTGATTTAGCATCGGACATAGGAGGTACTTGGGGTCGAGAGCGCTTGTACCCCAATCTCTTAAGCCAGAACTCCTACGGTCATTACGAGTTCAGCGATCTACCGCTGGATGTTACCGTCCCAGGAACCCCCGGGGAGACAGACGGGGGCCGGTTTATCCCAGGTTGGAAAATAAACAGATATTTGCATATCTGGTGCCAGAAATGGGATCTCACAAGGCGCATCCGATTGAACTGGAAGGTGCGTCCCCAACATAGGGAAAACATATCTTTACCATTACTCACCTTGGTAGGTCGAGAGTGTCTCTCGGCTGCCTTCAAAGCAATGGGCACTGGGCATTGCTTTCCATATCGGAGGGTCTTCTACGCCTCTCACCCTGACTTGCGACAAGCTCATTCTTGCCACCGGGCTTACCTCCACCCCTAATATTCCGGATATTCCCCATGCCGGAGACCATCCCATCCCTGCGATTCACGCCAGAGATGTCGGGACATACTGTCGGGACAACCTAGGATATCCGCCGATCCCCTACCCACAAAGATATCTCAAGTATGGAGCGCAGTGCCACGCTTTTCCAAGATCTGTGGCAATATACGGAGGGGCCAAATCCGCGTTTGATTTCATCCACCTGTTCGGCTCGCTTCATCGAAATAGTGCATCGTTCCATTTGGATGCGCAGCCGCCGGAGCCAGTGCAAGTACACTGGATTATTCGCGAAGACGGACACGGACCTGCTTGGATGACGCAGCCCACCACGCAGCTAGGGAGAAGACGAGTCGCAAGCGACCAGGCCATTTGTACACGGATTGTGGGGATGATGAGTCGGTGCGTCCACGAGATTCCAAAGCGGGTTGCCTGGCCAAATTCCACTTCTCCTTCCCGGATACCCCGAGTCGAGGGCTCTTGGGTGCGGAGGTTACTCCACGAGAATCCGTTGGGGCGGGCGGTACTACGTCAGATGTGGAAGCAAGTCGACGCTTCTATCCACGCTTCGGCAGGGTATGATTCCCAACCGAAGATGAAGAAACTGCGTCCAGCCGCCAAGTAAAACTAACCCGCTCCAACCTCTAGCATTTGCTGATCAACTTTCATAGTGTAATTGAATGCACATCTCCAGGTGGGATCGCAAATCATTCAGATCTGTGGGAGACAATCTGGGGTCCAAACGTTCACATCTATCGGTCGAGTATCGCCTATCTCTCAGGATTTTCTCCGGATCCGAGCATCCACCTGACGGACGGCACTTACATCCCATCGGTCGATCTTATTATCCACGCCACAGGATGGAAACCGTGTATCCCTATCAATTTTGAGCCCCCTAATCTTGGAGCCCAGCTCGGCTTGCCATATCCATCAGTCTCCACACAGGGCTATGACTGGGACGCCATAGAACGGAGGGTCGAATCCAAGATGCGGCACATTTTCAATGCCGGTATATTAAAACACGCAACAGCCCCGACGAGGAATACATATCGTCTCTTCCGGCGTATTGCGTCACCAACACTACTTGAGGAGGGAGACCGGTCGTTTGCGGTCCTGGGCGCTGTCTACACTGGGGCCGTAGCCGTTGTTGCAGAAGTTCAAGCGCTGTGGGCCGTAGCGTTCCTCACAGGCGGCCTTGATAAAGAGGCGCAAGGTGGACTCCCGGCGGGCCCAGGGCCCGTATATGAATCGGTTGCGGAGGATATAGTGTGGGGCCGATTGACAGGTGTTGGGCTGAATGTAGACACAATCAATGTAAGTAATATCCCAGCGGTATTGCTCTGTGGCTGAACGTCTTATAGTATAACGACATGTTGATGCGCGACCTTGGATTAAACCCCTACCGAATGGGCAAACGGTGGTCGAGAGAACTGATGGCGGTATATCGGCCGTCGTCCTATGCGGGAATTGTCGAAGAGTGGATGGCTCTGCGGGGGCGTAGGGAGGGAGGAGGAAGATCATGAATCTAGAAGGACGGAGAAAGTTGGATCCTGGCGCTAAGTTTTGGAATATTCTGGATCTTGTAGTGACGAGCCAGAACTGAAACAACAGAAGGGCCCGCGCGGTGAGGTCCCGCGGGCAGCGGTTGCGACTGCCTGTTTCGGACAACAGAAGAATGGGAGAGGAAACACCAATCAGAGACGAAGTGTCGAAAGGTCATGTGGACAGAACCGCGGTATATGTTAGATCAATACCTATTTTGATCATCAAGGCTGAAGAGCTCTTCTGGTGTTTTGGTCATGTGCCTTCGCCTAGCCGCTTCTTCTGGCTTCATTTCCGACTAAAAGGAAAGAAGAGGAAGAGTTCAATGGGTGAGGTGGATCCTCATGACAAGGCGAAGGACACTGGGCGAGATGCGGGCCAGTAATTTTCACTGTTCTCTTTCCCCAGGCCCGATGATCATTCCGGAATGTCATTCCCACCCTCTTCAAGCAACTGGCTAGTCCTTCGGCCCTGCCGGCGGCAATCTTCGTTCGCTACAGCTTTGGTCCCTATTTCAGGAGCTAACCCCAGCCGGTCGAAGACAGCGGCCAATTTAACGGACATCCAAATTGCCGGGGGGCGAGTTGACTTCGGGACGATGGACCGTTCTCCGATTCCGCGTCTTGGGAGACGGCGGGAGATTTGCCATTGGTGTCGGGCACTTACCGATTCCATAAGTAGCAGCAGTTCAATCACTCCAGCTCCAAAGTGCTCTAAAGCGCCACCTATGCTTGTAAGACAGCGTTTCTTACACCGCTGGTCCACAGCCGTCCCGTCAAGGTAGGTCGGGCGGCCAGCCTTAGGGGCGTTAGCAACCGGGTCTTGGTCATGGAAATATGGACAAACAACTAGGCTATAAAGAGAAAGACCAAGTTGTCATGGCCAGCGATTAGGAAAGAGGGGAAAACCTGGCATCAGGGAGGAAATTTCGTTGTCTTGCGCAGTTGTACAGGTCAAAAAAGCAGGTATCCATCCATGTGCTTGATTGCACTGTATTCATAAGACTCGGAAGCAACACCAACTTGAAGTCCAAAACATTCTTCCAGGTTTACTCTTGCTAACCTCTGCGTTACTACCACTCCATCTCTATTTTTCCATGGATTTGCTTTCTTTGCACGCTTTACTTGGTATTGGCAGGCTGGAGCAGGAACTATGGCCCATTATAGATTATGATTTCAAAACAAACGCCTTTTGCCAGGGGAATACTGCGATCCGAAGCCACCCTCTCTGCCCCATGTCATTCACACAGCCACGTCAACCAGGCACGTCTGCCGCTCCTCCTCTAAGCCCACTGGATGCACCAATCCAACCCATTGTCCATAGGCTGCAAGAGCTTTTACAAATCCGTCCGGTAGCCTCTGCCCAATTTCTATGGCATAAGCTCGGTTCTCGATGCAATGTCGACGACTTCTATCGAGCTCTCCCCTACTGCGGCTATGTTTTCCAAGATGGGCCGTGGAAGGGTGCTCTTATTAGATTCGATGTCGATCCAAGATTGGAAGCTGCGTATCGCAAATATCAAACAATATACCTTCCAATTAACTACGATCCTATTGTTTTCGGGGCTGATGGGATGATCAACCTTCTGGTGGGCTTCCCGGCGCATCGTGCAGCACATCGCCAGTGTCATATCTTTGATGGGCGGACAATCGTCGCTGGGATCCGAAGTTGGCAGCTGTGCGATGTGACCGACGATCAACTTTCGCGGGTGATGTCAACAAAAAATCTTCGCATGGCACCTCACCCCACAACCGGCTTCTTCTTTACTGGTACTTGGGCTAAAATGTGGGAAATCATGAGCGACAAACTCATCTGCCTGCGGGATGGCTGCCCCCCTCGCCAACGACGATTACGAGAAACTGCTTTCGATCCCAGATGAATACAACCCCGATGGCAACAGAGTGGACAGGATCAGGTACGGATTCAAGTTTGGTGAAGCTGATACTCGGAAGAATGCTGTTCTCCGAAGAACAATTCTCACGAGAATAAGGTCAATTGAGTTTGAGTCATCGTCTTGGAAAAGAAAATCGTGCAATGATAGATAGGAATTGGAGAGGAAGCATGGCAGCCGCGCCCCGACGATAATTTTCCGTGGCCGCGCCTCAAAGGGGCACTCCGATAGAGACGAACAGTGGGGAATCCTGTGTTGTTGACGTTGGTAAGAGAGTGTGTACGTTACAAAATGGTATTAGAAAGATGTCAGGCCACGCAGGTCCGAGGATTAATTAAGGACGGAGGACGCGGAGAATGATAAAGCAAAAAAAAAAAAAAAAAAAAAAACTTGACAAGAGTGGGATTCGAACCCACGCAGATTTCTCTACTAGAAGCCTCTGTTCGAAGAAGGACAAAGTCCTTGAGTCTAGCGCCTTAGACCGCTCGGCCATCTTGCCTGTATGGTGAAAAAATTTCACCATTTGCAGCACAAGTATGTCCTCAAAAGAAACGAACCCTCGAAAAGTCTAGGCTCTATTGCTATCATCATATCGTATTGCAGAATGATATCAGGTTCGAAACCTTGCAAATATTATATCGCACAGCCCACCAAATACATAACCCTAATACTCCAGCGTCTGCTTGATGGCATCGTAAACCCCTATTACCCAATTAGCACAAATACCCTGAGATAGCGGAGGCCAATACTCACTCGCAACATCGGGAAGGATGAACTTCTCGTATGTCAATCCGGTGTGCGTACTCCATCCCGCCACCCGCTTGACTGGCGCTTCCAGGCTTAAGAACGCTCCGTCCTGAATAGTCGCAGCGACCTCGGCGCCAACTCCATAGTTGATCATGCTCTCGTGGACAACGATTGCCCGCCCTGTTTTCTTCACGCTGTCTAACACTGTCTGTCTATCCCATGGATAGATTGTCCGTAAATCAATCAACTCCACGCTCGCGCCTAGCGCTTTCTCCGCAGCGGCGATGGCTGCTGAGCAGAGGTACAGCGGCTGGCCGTATGAGATAATTGTGAGATCGTTACCAGGCTTGATAACCTCTGCCTTGTTGAGAGGGATGGTATAGTACTCGTTCGGCACGTGTTCCACGGCAGCCCTATAGAGCACTTTTGGTTCCATGAAGACGACAGGATTATTGCTTTCGAAGATAGAGGAGAGTAGGAGGCCTTTCGCTTGTGACGGAGATCGGGGCATAACAACTTGTATACCCGGAACATGAGCGAAAAGCGCTTCCGGAGATTGTGAGTGGTACCTAGGAGGATTGCTTGATTAGTCCAGTCCAATACTCCGACTGCATAACAGTAGAGCAGACTCACAAAGCACCATGTCCCACAGCACCGCACGGCATCCGTATTACCATCCCACCTACGTTCCCGCCGGTTGCCCCCTCCCGGTACCTGAACTTCGCCGCCTCATTGACAATCTGGTCGAACGCTGGAAACACATAGTCGGCAAACTGAATCTCTGCCACGGGTTTCATCCCCTCTGCTGCGGCACCAATCGCAAACCCCACAATCCCCTGCTCCGTCAAGGGAGTGTTGAATACCCTCTCCGACCCAAACTCCGTTTGCAGGTCCATCGAGCACCGAAAGACTCCACCAAAGGCGACATCCTCGCCAAAAAGCATGACTTTGTTCGATTTCGTAAGAGCAGTCCGCAACGCAGCATTAATGGCCGTATAAAGGTTCATGTACTTCGATGTACTGGAACCTGGAAGATCGAAGGCACCTGGTAGTGACGAGGAGGTGTGATGGAGGAGTGGAGTAGATTTATAGTCGATTGGGAGGTTCAGTCGGGTTGAAGGGGAGGGGGCAGTTGAGAACCCCCGGCTGCAGACTCGCGTCACATAGTGACGCCGTAGAAGAGAAGCCATGATGAGGGTATGAGAGGTGAAGAGAACCTCTTGGGCTCCCTGCCCCTGGTTTTATTTCCATGAGATCATGCGGGGAATCCCGCGGATAACCGATAGTCGGTGCCTGAGTTTTCTGGCGGAATTGCCAGGCATACAAATAAGCACGTGACTATTCGGCCTTTGCTTGGAGTTCACCGCAGAACACCACGAATTCAGACGCCGTCCATTGGACATGAACCCAAACACCAGCTGCTTCTTGCGAAATCGGAGGGAACAAGTATCCTAGTACTCAAGTTCCCATGTTGAATGAGTCAGGAGCCCGGAACGGACCGGCCTCTCGGATCGATCCGATAGCCTTGGGGACGCTCTCTGGGGTCAACGCAGACCAATGATTCGGCAATTCTCCGCCGGAGGCCTGCCTCGACGGACTCGAAATGGTCTCATATTTGTGAAGTCGGCCAGTAAGTTTGATGGTCTAGCAGGGATTATTTGGACCGTCATATCACGATGACTATGGAGGGACCAAACCCCAGATATATACCCTATCTGATGTATTCGAACCGCGTAGGGGGGAAATGATATTTCTCACAGGCTGAATTCAGAATGTGAACAGTATCTCTCGTCGGCGCTTGCACACCAAGGCTTCTATCCACGCTCAACAGCAGTCCAATGAATCATGGATCGCCAACGAGCTGCCGAGAAAGCCCTCCATGACCAGACCAACCTTCTCCAACGTGGTCAACCCTTGGTAATTTTGCAGGGCTCGCAATCTCCTTGCTCATCAACTTCTTGATGAGAATGGCATCAGGGTCACACTCCCCACAATTGCTGAAGACCTTAATGCGCAGAATACAATATCTTGTGCTGCGACATCATCATTAGTCGCCAACACTATGTTCACGCTTCTCTACGGCCGCCTCCGTGGTATCTTTGGCTGCAAGTTATCTATATCTCAGCGTTGGTTCTACTTTGCATATCGGATGTTCTACGTCTTCCGTGGTCTAGCTAGGGTCGCTAGTGGAGGTGTGGCTACATTAACAATGATTATTGTGTCCAATGTAGTGACTCTGCAACAACAAGGCAAATACAAAGGAATTTCGGGTGTCTTCATGGGACTTGGCGACATTGTTGGACCATTCATTGGTGTGGATTTATTATAAATTCGGCTTGGCGGGGGTTCTTCTGGCTGTTTGCTCCATTAGCTGGTATATCAGCAGTAGTTGGCTACTTCCTGATCCCCAATTACTCTAATAATGACAGCTTCTCCGCAAGTGTAAGCGTATCGACTTCCTAGGAATCCTCGCCTCGTCTACCGCGGTGATACTTCTCCTTATTCCCATCTCGGGCGGGGATCATACTTCGATTGGAACTCTCCAATGGTGATTAGCATGCTTGCCATCTGGCTTCGCCGCGATATGCCCAAGATATTCAGTCATGCTGGAGGTGCTGCATACGTATCTCTGTTGTAAAAACGGATTACTTCTCCAAACCATGTGAAAATACGTGGACTGACATCTGACCGAAGGTTTGAACCCTGTCTGCGGACCAGCCTGGAACCCCGCATTGCATCAGTAGTTATAAAGCCGAGGTATCCCTCAACCTCTCCGCCAAATATTCAATCCTTCTGTTATACAGCTCATAAAGATGGCGAATGCAGCGAGCCCACCCTGCCATGTTACTGGCACAGCTTTCATCACCGGGGGCGGCTCAGGTACGAGATATCCTTCTCGCCCAACAAAGCAACATGCTAACAAATTGCCAAAGGAATCGGAAAATCCATCGCATCACTCTACGCGCAGAACGGCATCCAAGGACTCGCCCTAGCCGACATAAACACCACAGGTCTCCAAACCGCACAAGGAGAACTGAAAAGCCAGTACCCCGAAGTCCGCGTCGAGACCTTCACCGTGAACGTGACCAAGGAAGAAGAGATCGCCGCAGCAGTGCAATCCGCGGCCTCGAAATTCGGCCGCATCGACATCTCGATCCACGCCGCCGGAATCGCGGGCATCCCTAATCCAACGCACGATTTGCCCCTCGAGGACTGGCAACGCGTCATCGATATCAACCAGACCGGCGTCATGCTCTGCGAGAAGTGGGTGATTCGTCAGATGCTGACGCAGGAGTACGTCCCCGGTTACCCGGCATCCCAGCGCACAGCCCCCCTTAAACTGCTGTCGCTATTGCTAAGCTAAGCGATTGGTTGTTGCGTAACTATGTAGATTACGCCCGGGCCACGAAGGCCGCGGGATCATCGTGAATATAGCCTCTATCCTTGGCGTCTCAACCCCGGACTGGAGAATGGGCGTTGTCGCATACACCGCCGCAAAACATGGTACGTACGATCCCCATAGATAGCATATTCCCGGTGACATCGACTAAGTAGTGGCTGCTCTCTTTTTTTTTTTCACCAAGCAAGCTAATACGGAGTAACTAACTACCGCAACAGCCGTCGTCGGATTAACGAAACTCGTACGTAACGTATCCCACCCCATTATGAGGCTCGCTTATGGCTAACAGGTACCTCCAGGACGCAAAACGGTACGCGAGAGACGGGATCCGGATTAACGCGATCTGCCCCGGGTAAGTAATCGAGTTAGCTATCTCTACCACTGAGAAAATACAAGGAACAGAGGATGCTCAGTATAAAGATTCTGACATGAACTCCAGATACGTCGACACCCCGCTCACGCACGAAGGGCTTGTCTCGCAGAAATTGTCCATGGAGATTGACAAGACGGCCCTGGGACGGCCGGCGGATCCGGAGGAGATTGCGAATGCCGTGCTCTTCCTTACGTCGCGGATGGGAAGCTATATGTGTGGGGGGAGTTTGGTTGTGGATGGGGGGTATACTGCTTAGTCTATGAACGCTTGATGGTCAGCTGTGTAAATCTCGTCTGATTTAGAAACGGAGCTGTCGGCCAGAACGAAGTCGCTTGATTCTCTCTAGCTACTGAGTGTCGACCTACTAGGGAGGTTGTGTGGTCACATGACCTCGGCTAGTCGCCTAACCGAGGCCTCCAACACACCCCTGTAGGCGACTCGCTGGTATGAGGCTGGCAACCTTTCTAATTTGGTAGTCTAGATATAATGCCTGGTGTTGAGGTACAGAACTTAGGATAAAAACATGGGAAAAAACACACGAACTATGGGGAAAAACCATGGAAAAAACCTTATTCCAACATCCTCCATAGAAATAAGAAGCGAATTAGCCTACTAGACAACCTCTTAAAGGTTAATTAATCTTACAAAGGCTTTAAAACAGCCCGCATCAAGTAGCTTAGTAAATCTATTAGCTAGATTGCACGTCCTATTAATATGCAAGAATTCAACCTTACCTACTTCCAGGCAGTCCTTGACAAATAGGAAATAGTTATCTAGCTACTTTGTAGTAAGCAAGAAACCTGTTTTCTAGAGCAATTTAACAGCATTATTATTATTAGTTGATATTATAATCTTCTTGTTAATCAATAAGCTGAGTACTATAGCAAGCTTCCAGACATACAACACTTCTTTGACTATATGGTCAAAAGCAATAAGTTCTATAATAATTGTAGATAGGGCAAGTACTGATTCCTTCTTAGAGGACCAAGATATCGGGCTGCCTGCATAGAGTATTATAAATACCTTGGTACTCTTATTATTAGTATAATCTTAATACATGGTATTAACATAGATCTATAGACCTGCTTTAGGATTTTAACTAATCTACAGGCAATATTAGTAGTATTTTAGATACTATAGCAGATTTTTAACAGCCTTTAGGTTATATTAGATCAGGGAGCTTATATAATATTACAATTAGAATATAGCATACTAAATATCAGGCTGTGTTTTAGTAACAAGCTAGTTGAGCTGACCTAGGACTATTGCAAAGTTAGAAACCAGAGCTAATTTGGCGTTCTTAGCATCGCTCGGGCCAGATTCTTGCTTCTCAAGCTTTACATGGTAGGATTGGTATGCTAGATTTATAGGGATGTTAGCGCTACTACATGTTGCTATACCATACTTGGTAAGGATATCCTTGGTATAGGCATCCTGGCTTATTAATATAATACTAGAATCAGGATCCTAGTAGATGGCGCAGCCTAGGAATTGGGTTGGTTCCCTAATTATCTTTAGGTTAAACAATTCCCCAAGATTAGCCTGAATATTGTTGATGCTAGCTTCCATGTTATCAGCAAGTATTAGGTTATCAACCTATATAATAATATAGGCCTTACCTCTGCAATATATACATGGCTCCTTGTATAATAGTATAAATCCCATGACTATAAGCTTTCCCTTAATCTCTTTAAACCACAGATAGCCTGCTTGTCAAAGGCTATATAGGGCTTGATCTAAACACTAAACCTTGTCTAATCCTCCAGGGGATTTAAATCCAGGTAGTTAGTACATGTAGATGCAATAATCTCTTAGCACTGTGTGGAGGTAAGCAGTAACAATATTAACCTACCTTATCTTCTTCTTCCTTACTGCGACCATGGTAAAGAACATGTAGACTACTATATCTAACAGTACTAGTACCAAGGAGTCATAAAAGTTAATTCCAGGCTATTAGTTATTCCTATACATGACCCAGCATGCTTTAAAATAGTTAATAAAGTTGTCCTTATCCTGCTTTAGGGCAAATACCTATTTCCCAGGCAAAATATGAGCCTTAGCCTGTGTAGGCCTTAGGACAACTATAAAGGTATTTATTCAAGCAATATTATTATATTAAGTTACCATTATAGCCTTCCATTAGTCCATGTATGGCAACTGTATGGCTTCTTTATAGGACTACAGGATCCTAATATTAGTAGCCTGAAGTCTCTCTAAAGATTTGATAATATCAAGCACTACAAGTGATTGCTCATTCCCAAGCCATATAGGTAGAATCCCCTTATTAGCTTGCTTTAACACGCGCCTTTCCCTGGCTATTAATTTAATAATAGGCCAATTCTTAGCTGTGTGGTCCTTCCAAGGTCTTCCATGCTTTTTGGGGATAATAGGAGGAGGAGGAGGCAGAGAAGGTAGAGAAGGAAGTAATTCAGGCTAATTCTTAGGTTCTCTTGTGGCTTTAGGGATCCTAGTTAATAAGTTTAACATGTAAACATTCCCCAAGCTAAATAGGGCTCTTATATACTCCTTATAGCTAGTATTAGCTATTCACAACTAAAAAAATAATAGTAGAGGGTTAGGATTCTTTCCAAAAGGTTGGTACCAAGGTGGAAGGACTTGTAGTAGGCAAGGTAGGCATAAAATTAGGTATTATAGGGTCTTGGGTAGCCAAATAGCAACCTAATAATGTTAATATTTAGGATCCTAATCCCCACTATTAGCTTGGCTTGCCAGCAGTGATCCTATAGATATATTAGATTCAATCCACTGGGTATAGCTGATCTCTGGGGTCTCTAGCAGTAATATCAGGCTAGTATCCTGCATCTTGACATCTCTATCCCCATATTGTTCCTCTACATGCTTAATAACCTCCTTAACTCGCTCTTCCACTGGGCTAGCTTGCTTGGTTAATCTACCTCTATTAGGTGTAGTATCTGGTTGCAGCAGTATATTGGGGCATTATAGTATAGGCATATTCTTTAATATATAGACTATAGTAGGTTTTCTAGGATTGCTAGTAGGCAATTTAGATTCTATATCCATGGCCAATAGCTTACTATTAGGATAATTATTATGATATATACAGGATTTATTAAATATAACATCCCAAGACCTTATTATCTTATTATTAGCGGGAACCTATACCTTAAAGATATGGCCATAATCTCCATTATAGCTGACTAGGTACCCGAGCTTGGCCTGATGTCCTATCTTTTTAGCAGTAACTCAGTCCTTCTTTAGGATATAAACCTATACCCTACAGCTAAATACTTGGAGGTGCTTCAGGGGTGGATTTAGGTTAGATTACTTGAACTATTCTCTCCAATAATATATTAGGGCTCTTGGATCTTTATCCTTTGGCCAGGGCAGCTAGTTTGCAATATAGGTGGTGGTTTTAATAGCTATCAGCTACAGCACCTCCAGGAGACTACTATTGATAATAGTGGCCCAGGCTATGCCATTTAAATAGCCTCCAAAATGTTTAGATAGCCCGTTCAGCTCAGGAGTCTGTGAAGGGGTTATTTTGCATGTAATGCCTTTATTAGCGGCCTTCTAAATAAATACCTTGAATTCCAATCCCCCATCTATTAGGAATTGCCGGGGATATCAGCCCATATTAGTATTTAACCACTCATATAATTATAAAAGTTTCCCCAAGGCCTGATTCTTATCCTTCAACATGTATATAGACATTAGGCGGGTTGCCA
Organism: Aspergillus lucknowensis; assembly: GCF_044049455.1. Classification (NCBI taxonomy): domain Eukaryota; kingdom Fungi; phylum Ascomycota; class Eurotiomycetes; order Eurotiales; family Aspergillaceae; genus Aspergillus; species Aspergillus lucknowensis. Next base: position 23,953 of record NW_027263612.1, on the reverse strand, counting down.
TGTTAACATAGATTAGGTAGTATAAGTAGCCACCATGGCCTATTAGCTTTATTATCTATATGTTGGTATACTACAGCATGATAGGGTTATTAGCATCTAGATCTTTGCTGTTTTGGACCTCTTAAGAGACTTGTCTCTTAGAGTATGTGTTATTGCATGTATTATATATAAATGGTTAAATTCAACCTGGGACTAGACTAGAACCTTTAATTTTTAGGATGCCAGCGTGGCCAAGGCAATAGTAAGCCAGAAGGGTCTTATTAATATTAGCTGCTGCCGTGGTAATAAACTCCTTATTATCCACGGGATCTAGGAAGAAGGTGTTAAGGCAGTAGACCCTATATTACTTAGGTATAAATAATATAGGCATGTTAGTTGACTAATTATGGACTATTATATCTTTTATAGACCAATTTAACTAATTCTCCCAAGCCCGAGCAACACTATAGAGGTTAAATTTCATATTAGGGTTGTAGTAAGTATCAATCTTAATCTCTTATAGTTTACTATAAAGGTCTTGGAGCTATAGCTTAGCTTGCCTGTATCTATAAATCTTGCTATCTAATATCCTTGCTATTTAGTAGATATAAGGATTCTTATCTTTCCAATACAGGTGTAGCGAGGTAAAATATCCCTAGTCTGCAACTATATATCAGGCCAAGCTAGTATCCTAGATCCATGGTCTAGTCCCACTACCCAAGGGTACCATGGCTGCTACTATAGTGGTAAATTTAAAGTTGTTATTACTATATGATGCCTCCATGGCTGCATGTTGCCTGGCATCCTTGCTTTTTGAATTCAAGAGTTTCAATAATTTTGGCTAATACACCCAACAACTATTACAAGCCCACCAATCCTCTTTCTATTGTTTAGGATTGAGATAGTAGCAGGAATCTGTACCATAACTAGGGCCTTTACAATATATATAGCAGCTATCATAATCTTTTTTGTTCTTTGTATTTCTAAATAAGTTAATATAGTTGTCAATTGACTGGCTATTTTTTAATCCATCTTGCTTGGTCTTTTTACCCTTTTTCTTCTAGCTTTTATTATTATTGCCCTCTCTATTATTAGTATAGTTTAGGGCAGCCATGGAGAGTTTGATATTAGCTATTGCCTGCGAGATAGCTTTATTATAGAGGTTATAGAAGTCTACCTACTAGTATATTATTACCGTGTTATTAGTAAAGGTGTATTACTAGGTAAGGACCCAGTTTGGTAGATCCTTGTAGAGATTATAAAGGGCCACAAGGGCAGCAAGATATAGGCCAATACTGACCCCTATATAGTCTACCATGGTATTAGCATCCTTGTACGCGTTGACATATTCCATAATACTTCCAAATTAGTTTCTTGTTATTATTATAGCTTTGATCCCTACAATTCTATATTGTATAGTCCCTTTGCCAATAATAATCTTCTTTATTTAATTATAGAGCTCATCTACAAGCCTTAAATTTAGTCCTAACACTTACAGCTGTCTAGTGACCTGCTTGGATACTTAGTTCTTTAGCCACAAGGCTACTTGGGCTAATATATCATCCCAATACTTGTAGTTTGGATTATTGTTTTTTAGACATGGAATAGTGCTATTGATTAGCTAATCTAGGTTCTAAGCCTGCAGGATCAACTATACATGCTAATTCTAGTCCTTAAAGTCCTCCTTGCCTTCTAAGCAGTCTAGTACACCTTCTAGCTTCTTGCTTAGAGACTTGGGAAGCAAGTAGCCCTGGCATGTTGTTTGATTGGCAATAGTAGGATTTCCAGTATTCTAACCAGTATTTAACATGTTAGCTATTACTGATTGACTAAACCTTCTTTAGCAGCTCGTAGGATTATTGATTCGTCAACTAATATGGGATCCTATTGGCTCAACCCAATAGTATGCCCTGGAAATAGTTAAAAACTCCGCTGTAGCAACACCAGAAGTAATAATGGTGCTTAAATTGCTGCAGGAGGGTTCTAACAGATTGTAAAGGGTTGTTCTGACTTCAAAATAGGGGAATATCCTGAGTCTAGGGGCTCATAACCTGTCGGCCAGAACGAAGTCGCTTGATTCTCTCTAGCTACTGAGTGTCGACCTACTAGGGAGGTTGTGTGGTCACATGACCTCGGCTAGTCGCCTAACCGAGGCCTCCAACAGGAGCTCAGACGAGTTTTGAAAGAATGCACTCATATTCATACAGAAAGGGCAACGAATTTAATGTACACAGCCAGTACCATAAGAAATCAATATTTCATTGAGTGCGAACTCTATCCTTGAACTCCTCCGTCACCGCAACCATCGGCGATATCCTGCGTCCCTCCATCAGCAACACCCGGTCTCGTACAGACATCGGCCGTTTATACCGCTGCAGCCTCGCATAATCCCCCAGTATCCTCATCATCTCGTCATTCTCCCACCACCTCGCCCACGCGAACGGTGTCCGTCCATACTGATCGCAACAATCAATTCTTGCCCCCTTCACAAGAAGCGCCTCAACAATGGCCTCCTTATTCACCGACGCGGCGACAAGGAGGGGCGTTTCGCCGTTCCGATCGGGAGAATTCCAATCCACATCTTCGCGCTGTAGGAAGATATTGACGACGTCCGTGTGCCGCCCACGTATAGCAGCCATAAGCGGAGTTTGGCCCTTGAAGTCGGGTCCGTCGGCGAGAATCCCCTTTTGTGCGAGGAGCAACTCCACGACCTGTGCGTGACCCGCACCTGCGGCGCGGAATAGCGGCGTGTGGCGGTGGATGTCCTTCGAGTTGAGATTCACGCCGCCTCTATTGAGCAGTTCCTGGACGATATCGAGATATCCCGCGGCTGCGGCGTCGGAGAGGGGTGTCGACCGCGTGAAGCCGCTCGGGAAGTCATAGTTGACTTTCCCTGTTGCGAGGAGTATCTTGATGGCGTTCAGTGAATGGGAGGTTACAGAGCGTGTGAACGGCGTAGAGGGGTTGTCTATGGAAATCGGGTCGGGATTTACACCCTGGGAGAGGAGGAACCGCATGACCTCGGTGCTGCTATTGATAGCGGCATAGTGGAGGAGCGTTATTCCGCGATCGCCTGCGTAATCAAGATTGGCGCCATGGTCGGCGAGGACCTGGAGAACTGCAGGGTGATTCTTTACTGTTGCTCGGAACATTGCCGACCATGTATGCTTGTCCTCGTCCTCGAGATTGATCCTCCCCGTTGCAAGGAGAAGCCGGACGATCGCCGCGTGGCCACACTCCGCAGCAAGCCGGAATGGAGTCTCGTATTTCTCTGGGGGGTTTGGTTCAATGCCGTCGAGGGTGAGGAGGAAGCTCACGACCTCTATATGGCCGATCCGACAGGCGTGCGAGAATGCCGTTCGGCCGTCTTTGTCTTCCGCGGTAGGATCAACCCCGTCTTGGAGGAGAAGCCATCGGAGGAGTCCGGCGTGTCCATATTTCGCAGCTAGGATAAAGAGCGTCTCATCCCGTCCAGTTTTGATGTTAAGATCCGCTCCATTTTCCGAAAAAAGCTGCATGGTTCGTTGCTGTCCATGCTCAGCGGCCCATATGAGGCCTGAATTTCCGTGGTGCTGCACATAGTCCTGGTAGAGGCTGTCGTTGAACAAGCCGTAAAATCGGCGGGTGGCCCTCGTCAGGGCGTTGATATCTTTTCGGTCTTCGAGGAGCCCACCGATCAAAACAACGAGTTCTGTTGGAAGTGTTGAGAAGCTAGCCATGAGGCGAATTCTGAGCAGTTCGTGTTCTCATGTGCGGCTGAGAAAGAAGCGGCGGCGAAAGAGGGGGCGATAAATACGAGACCCAAAAATTGACGCCTAACTTGCAATGCACCAGGCAGGCGGATATATTTCCTCGCAGTTCATGACAACAGAAATCTCTTGCAGCGCTGAATGAATGATCAGGTGTTTCTCAAGATCCCTTCAGGATCCTTCAGTGTCCTCCATGAAATATCGTCTAAACTCGGCAAAACACTCCGGGCTCTGCCATGCCCATGGCATGGAGCCCCAGGGTAGTAAGTCCCCAGCTTCGTCGGAAACATTGGGCGACGGGGGATCTATGTTCGATATCTTCCAGGGAACCCACGACTCTTCACAACTCCATGGTTGCTGGAAGGGCCTAATCTCAGTGTGACCATCTGCAGGTTGCAGCCCCAAGCCCACCTTGAATAGCTTCAGCCACTCTGAATTGTCAGCCGGTGTCTGATTCCACGGGTCGTCGTCGCCATATGCGAGTCTACGGGCCTCCCTTTGTATTAGATTGTCGGTGATAGGCTCGCCCGCGGGCGCTGCACAGCGGACAGCTTTGGTGAGCTGTATGGTAAAAGCCTCATAAATGCTCGGCTGCACTGCGGATCCCGTTTCCTCCTGAGAAATATTAACTGTTCGGGAGGCACTGAACGGATTCGGGGTCGAGGACTCATAGCTGATCATATAAGGGGGCATGGCATTTTCTACGGCAAGTGACACATGCGGTTCAAGACCACGAGAGCCTCTCCAATCCTTCATCAGCGCGCCCTTCCGAAAGTGTCGCGCGATATGTTTGTTCCTTTCTGCCCAGGAGGAAAAGTTCTCGCAGCAAAATCCACACCGGGAGTTCACCTTGTCGACCTGGTATTTCCAGCCTTCCATGGCTGGTAAGAACTTGTAAACCTCATGCATGAGACGTAGATGCTGAACAAGGTGGTCCTTGCGATAGAAAGTTCGTAAGACTGGTGGCTTCTCCTGACACTTGCTATAGGAGTGGGACTCGATATGGTGGTTCGAAGGATTGTCATGATCGCACAAGGCACAGCGCGTGGTCTTCTCGACCTCGTCAACGTAAGTTGGCCCACTGGGACAGCACGTAAAGTATTCGAGCGAGAGATGCAGTGTCTTCTCATGCCGCGTCCAGTCATACTTTGTCCGAAACGTGTCGGTGCAGAAAGTGCACTGATAAGGTCGTTCGAGCCGGTCCTTCTTCCCGGTAGCCTTCAAACTCGTTTTCTTAATAGATGCAGACGGTAGACTCTTCCTCGATCGCCGACGTCGCGACGGTTCGGCCGCATAAAATCGGCCGAAAGATCCGCTCGAACTATGCGAGCCAGCACTATAAACTGATGAATTGTAGGAACGAGCTGAACCCGATGCATGTGACGATACCACAGACTGCGCACTAGTCGGCCGGCTGGTTGCGACGGCAGTCCTAATGGCCTCGATCGAGGCGCCTTCATCTTCAGGTGGAGAATTCTTCCATCGCTCAAGTGGGCTCAGGGAGGTACGATTGGAACGAGCCTGTATTTTCCTGTACCTCTGGCGCCTCCGCGCATTCGCAAACCAGGTCGAGACCTGGGGAACTGAAAGACCACTCTCCTCAGCCAAGGACAACTTCTCCTCTTTGCGTGGATATGGAGAATTGGAGTGCTCGTCGAACCACCGGCTCAGGACACTGACAGCGGCCTTGCTTATCGTCCCAAGCCCCCCGGTAGGAGGGCTAACCGGGTCGTCATCTTTAACTGCCTCTCCATCATCCGCAGAGGGAGCATCCAGCTGCGGAAATATTGAATCGAATTCGAGGGGGAAAGGGTCGTGCTGGCCTGTGGTATTCTGCCACGACTCGAACATTTGGCTGAACTCGTCATCAAAGGGGGGGTCTGCAGTGAAAGACCCGTTCTCAATTTCGAGAACTCTGTCAAAGTCGTTCGAAAACATTGTCGATAATGGGGCTCGCTCAGAGCTCCCCGCAAGCACGATGAAGAAGACGTCTTGTCATTTGACTTTTTGTCTTGGGAGAGAGACGGCTTGGCGCCTGAGGCAGAAAGGGACCTCGGGGACGCCTTTGTAATTTCCTTTTCTGGGTTAGCGCCGTATTGCTTATCAAGCGACAGACACGAAGAGCAACCGTGGAATCCATCCAGAGAATGATATTTCATCACGGTCTCTCGAGAAGACTGGGCCGCGATATAGGTCTTTCGGCTTGCTGATTCGGACGCGTTAAGTCAATGCATTCCTAGGTTATCTCAAGTGGGACGTCCCACCACGGCAACACACCCAGACACCGAGCCCTAACTCGGGATTTCCGAAGCTGGTAATTTGTCCACCGACAAGAAGCCCCTGAGAGCGTTCTTCCTTCTTCCGGAACTGGGACTGAGAGACTGCGTGAATATCACCTTTAGCCCCCAAAGGACGAGTAGGGCTTTCCACAACTATACAATCCCAAGCTTTTTTTCCCCCATTTTACACGCGAGACATATCCTACTCGGGTCATGTAGCCATCGCCGGCATCCCATTTGCATTACGCTTCGCAGACTCTTCTTAGCCTATCTACAATGTCCTCTGTCTCTGCCCCTCAGGACAGCAACCAGATCTCCCATGCTGACGACCATGACAAATACAGCCCAACAGACCCGCATATTCTCAACCTCGTATCCAAGTTCCAGTCTCTGCCCCTCGAGGAAACCGGCCACCCGCACCTGTAGCTCACGTCCAGGGATATGTGAGACCGATACTCGCAATCAATGAAAGACCAATAAAAGAGATCTAAATCACCGCAGCCACTGCGTCACCTCATCACTCTTGCCACCATCTTCACCGCCGTACCCCCTCTTTCTGTATCCCCCCCAGCCAGCCCGTTTACTCGACGCCAGCCGCTTCGCCACCTCGTTAGCATCAAACACGCTCACCAGCTTTCTCTTCCCGTTCGGTCCCTCCGACCCCTTCTCAATGCAAAGCCTGTGAATGTCCTCCTCTTTAAACACCTTAGAAGGCTTCTTAACAAAGTCTCGTGGTGGCGTGTCGACAGCAGAACATGCTTTCAAATTCATTATTTGGTAAGCTCCCCGACGTGGGATAGCCGGATTTCTGGGCGGGTCGGATGTCACTTTGGCGGTCCATTTGCTCTCTGCCAGGTCGGCCGGGGTTGATCCGACTGCGTTCTCGCGGTAGAGAAGATCCGGGCGGCGCTCGAGGAATAGCTTCAGCGGCATCCCGTGTAACGAGTTCACTGCGGCGTGGAGTGGGGTATTTCCAGACCCGTCCAGGAGCTCAAGATGCTTCTGTCCTGTAGGCTCGGCAAGGTCAAGGATTGCATTCAGTACATCGAGTGCCTGGTTCTCTGAGGCTCGATTGACATGATTCCACCCCCAGGACATCCAGTATGCGAGCGGGGTGAGAGAGCCTGGCTGAGCGGAGCAACGTTCCACGAGCATAGACGGGATGAGCAGTGGATCAATAAGACTGAGCATATCCCGGAAACGAGGCTTTCGTCGAACCCCGTTGTAACACCTCAAAAGCAAGTGCAGAAGATTCATGCCCTCCGTTGCTCGAACAGCTTGATTGGCGCCAGCCTTGATTAGAGTCTTAGCGAATTCGAGCTTGTCCGTCCTGAAGGCAATGCCCAGTGGTGTGTAATCATCCACCGATTTCACTTCCATACAGTGAGGCATATGCTCCACCAGGTACTCCACCAAACGCCTAGATTCTTCCGTTTCTTCCGATATAACGGCACAATGAAGGACCAAATCGCCTTCTCGAAATCAGCACAAGTGCTAGAGTGACAGTTCCATAGAACGGAAAACACTTACGTCGAGAGCTCAGCCAGTCCAAAATAGACCGTTCCAATCCTTTCTCTGTCAAAGCAAGCTTCTTCAACCGTCCATCTTTCTTGTGAGCTTTAGCGAATTCAAGATAGTATCGTCCTGGTGCAGTCCCCAGGAACCATTCTACGGCCGCCAGGTTTCCCTCCTTCGCAGCATGCAGAAGGGGAGGGCTCATGTCCATGGCCCTTGTGACAGGTATCCCACCACCGGCAGCGGCCCAATCGGCGCGTTTCTTACCATGCACGGAAAGGCCCTGATAGTATTTGGGCTTCTCCTTGATTTCGACTCCGCTTTTCTCTGCAAGCTTGTCGAGGGGTAGGCCGGCGCCAGTCCGCTTGATCAATACCTCCAGGCACCGGAGCCGGCCGAGTCGAATCGCCTTTAAAAACTGGTCATGTGAAACGGTGTAAGCAGGCGAATGAAATTCATACTTTTTCATCGCGACCAGCTCTTGACCCAGATCGATGAGGTGATTGAGTAACTCAACGTCATCCTTCCAGATTGCGTATTGGATAAGATCGCCAATTCTCTCTCCTTCTGAAAGTTTGCTCTGGTCCACGAAGAGGTGGATTGTGCTGGGGACGTGCAACACGGAAAGCGGCGAGATCTTGCTCTCAACGTCTTTAGGCGCCTCACCAACATTCTCGGTCGTGTATTCGGCGTCGACGACGTGACTTTTGATGTGAAAATTCTCAGAGTTCGCATCCGAATCGTAAGAATCGTTATCACTATCTGCATCGTCCTGCATCCGGTAGCGAGTGGTCTGCCCCCGATCAACAGGCATGTACTGCGCCATTGCTATGGCTATGATAGCGCTCGCCGCGTCCAGGTGCCCCCGAAGGATGGCAAGTGAGAACGCTGAGAAGTCCCGATGGTCCGTAACCCCAATTTCAAGCGGTCGTCGCTCTTTGTTTGGGGCGCATGCCCCTAAAGTGAGAGATTTGATGGTCTCAATATCCCCAGACCATGCAGCCTCGAACCTAATGAAGAGAGAAAACCGTTAGCAAAATTCCCGCACTCGGGTGCTGATGATGAGCTTACAACTGCAAATACCCCTGGCGCATTTCCTCTGTGCAGTTTCGAACCCTGAAATAGAACCCCGTCTTGTAAGGCTGTTGTTCAGCCGAGGAGCCCCCGTAGCTAGGAGAAGATGATTGGTATTTGATACCAGGATGCAGACTTTGGAATGTCTTTGCCCCCTTTGACAGCAGGTCAAGAACTAATTTCTCGTACCCGGCAAGGAGGGCCCCAATAGCCTTTTTCTTCTCTGGGAGCCCGTCGGGTTTCTTGGAGGACTCGATCGCCTTTAGGTAATTGTCCTGGTCGACGGCAAACTTTTCCCTTGCCTCTTGAAGCATTACCTTCGCTGCCCACATTTGATAAGTTCCCTCCCCAAGCCCCTCAAGGTACGTCTCGTCATCCGGATCGAGCGGCAGAGGCTTTCTCGTAGTGATGCTCTCCCCTTCATATTCCCGTAGCACCTCCAACTTCTTCCGCACGTAGTCGAGAAGCGACGACCCGGGTTTTCGGCTCCTGGCGTAGGAGTTGTGGATAACGATGTATCCGTCTGGGGTCAATGTATTCGGATCCGCACCGCGCGCGAGCAGTTCCAGCGCGACGGCCGGCATATCATTCTCCACCGCAAGAATCACAGGCTGGGTAACATTCTGCTCAAAGTATTGTGTTTCATTCCCTGAGCGCCCGCGGCCGTGACCGGATATTCTGGCCGCTTCGGCAGCTTTAAGGTAGTCCTCCACATGAATTGCAGGGTTCGCACCCAGTTCGAGTAACTTTGAGATTTTGACCTCATCTCTGGCCACAATTGCAGACATCAGTGGAGATTCTACATTGAAATCGTAAGTGGTGCCGGTCGTGCATAGATGATTGATTGCCCGGTCCACAGCAGGGCGATCGATTCGTTGGTAGATATCCAGTAGTTCTGGATTTCCGGAATGCGCGAGGTAGTGCAATGCAGTTTTATTGTTGATGTCAGCCTGAGCTGGCGAGGCGCCAATCTCGAGAAGTTTTTCCGTCATCGCCTTTTGGGTGTTCTCAGGGAGTTGGTGTGCGAGCACGAGAGTGAGAATCGCGGCCCTCGGGGAGTTGTTATAACTGTTCGCCAATTTTATGGGGAGGAGAACGTTGGCGCCAAAAGAGGAGACAAGTTCTTCAGCCACTGCGACATGGCCGTTGAGAATCGCCAAGTGGAGCGGGGAGGACTTGGTGTCCCAGGCCAGCGCATTGATATCGTAGATATCGGGCCCAAGGTCACCAGCGTCATCAGGCACTGTGGAATGTTCGTCGTCTTCCTTTTTGACCTTGACAAACGATCCGGTCGCAAATGACTGGGCATCCGCACCCTCATCGTCCGACGGATGGCTGACTAGCTCTCCGTCACTGTCCTCATCTGAGCGCTGACCATCTTTGTTGGCCCCCCGAGATCTCCGCTTGCGCGCCTCTTCTTTCCGAGCTTCTTCCTCTTCGTTTTCGCCGCTCTTCGTCAAGAGTATTCGGACAATTTCAACGCTCCCGCGCGCAGCTGCCAAATGCAACGCGGTACGCCCGTCCGCCATGCGCCAAATAAGGCGAGCGCCGTTATTCACCAAGAGCTGTACTACCTCAGGGGTTGATGTCATGCAGGCCAGATGAAGTGGCGTGCGCCCGGTATGGTCTCGTCTGTTCACATCAACAGTTCCTTCCCCAAGCAGCTGTTGCACTTCTTTGAGGGCATTGTCAACAATTGCTTGGCACAATCCAGCAGAGTTTCCAATATAGGCCATCTCTGTCTGCCATCAGCAATGAAAAAAGGTCAATTTAACGTCCACAAAGTTTGTTACCTACCCGTCCAATCGGTGTCCGTAATGGGATTGAAACTACCAATTTCTTGCCGGCCTGGATTATCACTGAGGAAGGAAATGTTTCCTGAAATGTAGATTTTACTTTCCTCTGCAGCAACTTCCTCCTCCTCTGGGGTGCTTGGCTTCGGGCAGTATCCGCAGCAGTCATTTATGACATCCTCTACGCTACCGAAGAAGGCAGGATGACGATGGAGATTGACTTCGCGGTCTTTGGGCTTGTTCCACTCCGCATTCAGAAGGAGATCCTTGGTGTACAACAACTTCTCGATTTTGCGGGCGTAGAACTTTGGGCCGTAAGGAATCGTCTGGGGACCGTCAGCAAGGTATCCTGGGAATTGTATGATCAATAGCGGCACTTACGAAAGTGTGATAGTCAGAAACGTCATCTTGCTCAGCCCATTCTGCGATCTCGTCCTCCCAGTCGTTCTTAATGTTGCCGCGAAGCGTCTTGAATCGGTAATGGGACTCCGACGGGGGGCGACCACGCTCCCGGCGGCGTTGCTCAAGATACCGTTCACGGTCATGAGATTTCGGCAGCTTTTCCAAGACAAGAAGGCGCGCAAGACCTACCGTACGCCTGAAACTGCGCTCAAAAACAGACTTCCAAAACGGTTAGGTGTAATGGCCCAATGGGTGGTCCAGAGTATGCTTACCGGGTCAATTCGCGAGCGATCCAAATCCGGCCAGAATACTTCAAAACCTCGGTGTGAGTACTTCGAGAGTCGGTTCTCGTACGAAGGTGACCGTCTCGACAGATCTATGTGATTAATTTGCGTGATGTACGCGCCAACAGCACGCGGGGCAAGGTATACTTGGCTTCCATCGTATGCTACACAGGAACAATCCACATCAAATCCTGTTAGAACCTCGGCGATCGACTTGTACCGACGAAGAACAATCTGGACATGGCGAGTTGGGTGCTGCGAGACAATCGTGATTGCGTGCTTGGTTCGAATGGTCGACACCTCCGTGAGAATAGAGCCTCTGATGCACTTTTCAATCTGCTTGATCTTCTCAATCGCCTGTTCCTCCGTTAATCCATAAAGGAAAAGATCAACGTCAGAGGCCGGAGCAAACTCCTCGTGATAGAACTGGCGCAGGCCACGCTTCGAGTCGCTGTACTCGTCGGGGACGGGGAGAATACAAGTAGCCACAGCACTTCCAGCCGCGACGACGTTATTCCAGTCAAGATCACTCAGAGAGCTCTCAGAGAAGATGCCAAAATGAGTCCGGAATTCCCCGAGAGTCGAGACAACAGCAGGAGCGCCGTTCGCCCTCCGCTGCTCATCCTTCAATGGCATCAAATACTTTGATTTGACATCTTCAGACTCAGAAGCAAGATCTCGTGCTCGAATCCTAACATCTGCCAAGCCATTGGCGTCAAACAGGGGCACCAGATTCAGGTGGTTGTTGGTGATGGCGGGATGGTCTGGTTCCTGGGCGAATATTTTGCGTGCCACAGCATCATAGTCATGGTATGGCCGCACGAGCTCGACAATTGACTTCTCAGGGTGAGCCTTCACATATTCTAAAAAGTCGGAATGCTTTGCAGGCACAGTGGGGAGGTTGTGTTCAAGAGACATTGCAAGTTGACGGCGTATTTATGAGTATGAAAAGGGACAGGACGTGAAGAGTGATAGGAGGGGAATGAATCAAGTGCTGCTTCAAGATTCATCCAGCCATTGACGGGAATTTATATATCGACTGGATGGGATAGGCAACGGTAGGCACGAGGATGAATTAAAGGTGAAGCACGGAGCTTGCAGAGAGAGAGCCCTTCCAATACGAGGGGAGGGGATGGGGCTGCCTGATTGGTGCCTGGCCAGGCCTGGCCACCTGCAGGCCCAGCGGAGCCCCTGATGGATCCATGCCAAGACCACCGCCTACTGCAGCTGCTGATTGGCCACCGCTACAGATCTCAGAACTCTGTTTTCCCAGGCACCTGGGCAGGAAAGATGCTCGCCCTGATTCGGACAGCATGCTTTCCAGCCCTCGACTCGAAAGGAACATCCCGAGGTCCGTTATCCATTCCCAGAGCAGAGATATGCATCCCAGTTAGAGACATTTTCTCTTGACCATTTCCATTTCGAGCGTCATTTGCGATCACCCTATCCCTCTCAGCACCGCTCATCCCACCTTGTTTCCGTCGATCACGACGAACCCTAACCCCATCCGACGACTCGACGTCATCATCCTCGTATTATCATTCTACTGCCGAGAGCTCATTATCTCGCCATGACGCGGAGTGGAAGGGAAGGTCTGGCGGGGGGATGGGGTTCCATCCGCATCTTTACCATGAAATTCCCCATGGCCAGCCTCAGCCGGCCTCCGTAAATAGCAATCACATGGCCGCGGTACGAGGATCTGCCCTCTTGGCCAAGTTTTACACGAATCAGAGCCGATGATGCGTGGGGTGTCATTACAGAATATGGAGGCTCCTCAAGGGTCCCAGAAAATGGAGCGGAGAAAATGGAAATTCTTCAAGTCGTCACAAGTTGATACTCGCGCCTATATTTCTCAGCGAGCTCTTCCAGACCAAAGTCCAAAACCCGTTGCCTTTTTTTCGAGGACAACAATTCCGGATCGGAGACCTCGTCTACAATGCACACGCACACAGGCCCGACAACACATTTAATGGGCCAACCGGAAATCCAAGCGCTTGTTTCCCTCATCGGTTGTCGTACTGAGATACTCCAGCTGTTGTGACTCACTCAAGGCATTCCACTTCCGCTCTCGTCGCTTATTTTGCCAGACGTAGTACGCTTTCGTCAAAAAGTAAATGGCAATGTTCGTTGAGACCAGCGCTACTAATGTACGGTTGCCGCGGCGGTAGCGTGGGCTATCATCCTCGCGATAGATGTTGGAGGCGATGATTCCCGAAGATTGCACACACATGTTATACACAGCAGCAGAAACCGTACGTGAGCGGACGGTGTTCGAGTTGCGCGAGTTCCAGCCGACTTGAATCGGGTGAGCTGCAAACGGATTGTTAGTTCCACGATAAGGGAGCAATGACGCAGGCTGGAGGGTGATGTACCGTTTGGATATCCCAGCAACAAAGTCATCACTGCCCATACAGCCCACTTGTTCGCTGTGTTTATGTCGACCACGTAGAGATACACCACGAACGGTAAGGCCCAGATTTGGCCCACCATCGAGACGAATGTCAGTTCGTTCAACGTCTCGGCCGTATAGGCGAGCAGAAGCATGGTACTAATGTGTAGGATTTCCTTAGGGATAATAAGCAAGTTTGTCGTGAATGTGTCGAATCCTAACCCCTTTAGAGTGAGGGTTAGGTACTGTTGCGGCGTTGTCATCGGAGTCTGGAATGTCAATCCGATGATGTAAATCGGCCAGAGATCGTAGTCGCAAAGACTCTTCCAGAGCAGTTTGGGGGTAATTGGTTCACGATTATGCATGGTTCCTTTGCTGGGGTCATCGCGGATTACCCGGTTGACCAGAATAACTTCTTCCCTGTTGCTCATTAGCATTACACCTTCAGACGATAGACGGGGGGATTGTTTGTACCGCTCAGAAAACCAGCCCTTCCTCCCTCGAGCCCAATTGGCTGTTTGGCATGGTCCGGGTGGCATAAAAATGAAGGCAGACAGGCCAATCAGCAGAGTTAGGAGACCCTAACTCGTCAGTCAAGCATTCCGCTACTATCATACCGCGAAAGGAGGAGCATACCTCCAATAGGAACAGCCACCGCCATCCTGATTGCCCTTGGACTCCCCGAAGGTGAAGAAGACCAAAGGCGAGAAAGCTAGCGCAAATGTCAGCCATGCTCATTGCTGTCCAGAAATATCCCAGACGAATCGTCATCTCGTGATGCTTGTAGAAGTACGAAAGGTACAGAATAATCTGCATATTGGTTTGTCAGAAACTCAAGACAGATAAGAGGAGTTACTCACGTCTGGGATGAATCCTCCCTGAAGAATGCCCAGCAAGGCTCGGCAGGCTAAGAATGAGCTTCGCCCACTGAGTGCGTACTGGGACATGGCGACACACGACCATAGGGTGATCTGTGCCGGGATCCATCGATCGGGACCTATCCACTTGCTGACCAGCTGGGAGGGCAGCTCTGCACAGAGAAACGAAAGTTTGAATACCGTGTTTCCAAGATTGTAATCTTTAGCAGAGATCAGCTTCGATCGAATATCGTCCAACGATCCCATAAGGAGACGCACCATTCGTAGTCAACTTCAGTTCGTCAAGCATACGATCCGTCAAAGCCTGGTTGAGATTCGCCCTGTCAAGTTCCAGGGCCATGAACATAATGCACGCGAAGACCATGATGCGCAGATCGATCTTGCGGACCAGCTTGTTCTCTTCACCCCATGTCCATCGGGCTGTCGGATCAAATCGGTGGATGTTCTCCCAGTCATCACGCGGCTGGTATTCCTTTGCGGTCTCTGGGTTGTCGTATACGGATGGCTGCGTCGCAATAGACTCGGGATCGACCTTGGCTTTGCGCTGAAAGAAAAACTTGCGCGATGCGTCCTGCGGGTCGCCCAGGTCGGTCGTAAGAGCAACCGCAGTCGTCGCGGACGAGGAGACTCCATCGAGCTCCGAGACCGTGGTCTGGGTTTTCCAGGGCTTGTAGACGGTCGTCATCTTGTTCGCCGGCTCTGCCTCGCAGCGAAGTCTGGTTCAATCTGGAAGCTCGTTCCAACGGCCATGTTGATTGGAATTAGACGATTATAAACGAATTGGTGTCGCCTTATTGCACCATTAAGCCAAGAATGGTCCAGTAGATAAGGATTGTTGACTTTGCTCCAGTACGACTGCGGACTGTCTATCTGAGGAGATGAAGGCGTGGATGATGCCATCGGCTCGGCACGCAATTCAGCCATCTTTCGTCGAATCTATCCCTTTGCTGCGAATTTCGGCGTTAAGTCAACTGCACATGTCTTTGGCTGCTCTTCTGGTGCCGATCGCCCTCTAAAACGACTCATATCGCCGAAATTCTGAACCAGAGACTTTCGAAGCCCCGATTCGGTCAAAGCTACATCGTCCACGGCCACAGGCTCGTCGTGGACGGTCTTCGAGGGAAAACGACACTCAGCCCAGTCATGCACAATATACACGACTGAGCCCATTCCAAACCAGAGGCAGTATCCTGCGAGGTTTATCGTTCTCCTGAGCGTTCATCATGGGTTCGGCTTTCGATATCACCATCGCAACATAGAACATAAACTTATGTTCTCTAAAGTCCGACGGCAGAGCCCGCATCGATAAGACAGTATGACACGATGGGATTGGTGATGCTCGAAGATTCTCATCCTATCAAACGCTGTCAGTTTCAAGTCAAGGATGGCGAAATATTGCATAATGCGTGCGGGGAATGATGATCCTCAAAGAGACGTCTATAAAGTCGTTGCTTCGAGAGACGAAACCGAGCGGCATTCAAGCTGCCTCTTCTTAGTATCTACTGTTTCCAGATCCAAACACGTACCACAGCCATGGCTCCCTCCGTCACTGAATCCCCCATTGTGGTTCCTCAAGTCACGAAGGAAACCCACCGCGAACCCCTTAAACTCAGTGGCGCACTCAAGAGCTTCGAGTCTTTCGATGTTACTCCTGCCATCGGTCACGAATTCCCTACCGCCAACCTTGCTGAATGGCTTCATGCACCGAACTCGGATGAGCTCATCCGCGACCTCGCCATCACCAGTATATCCCATCCTCCGTATCTTGGTGAATAACGGCTAATGATGCCAGTTTCTCAACGTGGGGTTGTCTTCTTCCGCAAGCAGGACGGTCTCACCGATGAGCTCCAGAAGGAACTCGTTGACCGTCTAGGGAGGTTGACCGGCAAGCCTAGCACGTCCGGCCTGCACATTCACCCTGTCAGCAACTCCGCGCGCGAGCATAGCACCCCAGATGACGAGATCAGTGTGATCAGCTCTGCGCAGCGCCAGAAGCTCTATAAGGGCCGGAGCACGTTTGGACGCAGCGGACGACATGAGTGGCACAGCGATATCACCTTCGAGCCTGTGCCCAGCGACTATACCCTTCTGCGTTTGACAGAGCTGCCCAAAGTCGGCGGTGGTATGTAGTTCCCCTCCGTTCCGCCGGAGAAAGGATCCGTTATAACAGACATAATACAGACACCCTCTGGGCATCCGGCTATGAGGCATACGACAAAGTTTCGAAGCCCTACCAGGCCTTCCTCGACGGCCTAACCGCCACCTACGCCCAACCACGCTTCAACCAGGTTGCCGACGAAAACAACTTCTCCATCCACCCCGGACCCCGCGGGGCCCCCGAAAATGTCGGCGAAGACCTCCAAGCCGTCCACCCAGTGATTCGGACGAACCCAGTAACGGGTTGGAAGAGCATTTTCGCGGTGGGGCACCACGTGCAGAAGGTCAATGATCTCACCGACGACGAGAGCCGGCATCTGCTCGACTGGTTTGTGCAGCTAATCACAGAGAACCATGACATTCAGGTGAGATTCCGATGGCAGAATCCCAACGATGTTGCGATCTGGGATAACCGCAGTGTGTACCACGCTGCGACATTTGATTATGCGCACCTTGGTTCGCGGACAGGCCATCGTGCCGTGGGACTGGGGGAGAGGCCGTATTTCGACCCAAAGAGTAAGAGCCGGAGGGAGGCTTTGGAGCTGAACTAGGGGCATATTAGCATATTAGCATCTAGCATAACGAAATGACGAGTTCTATTCTGGTTTATTGTTGCCCACAGGTACCTCATTGTATCGGTCGAGTCGCGACGTGCCCCTTGGCCCGGTTAAGATACTCCAACTGAGCGTTGTTCTTCGACTGCTGGCTAGAATGCAGGAATTCAGGAGAGATATGCCTCAACCATGGCAGTACTGTTCTCGACAGCCTCAAAAGTTCACGACAGTGTCCTCTCATCAGATTTCAGGAAAACGACCATGCTATGGAAGGAATTGTCGGTGAGTCATTCACGAGAGTGGAGCCATCCAGGCGATGGGGTGAGGGAAAAGAAGATGAACAAAATGACAAGCGCATTGTGATCAAAAATGATTGCTCTGGCCTAAGTCCGGGACTTTTCCGGGACAACGATATGAAGGGTCCAACAGTGCGTGGATGCGCCACGGGCATGTGGAAGACGTTGGAGAATGAGGTATATCTCGGGCCAGAGTTCCATTATGGGCCACTCTAGAAGAGAAGTGCAACATGAGTGCTGCGAACCAGGTGCGATTGGCAAGGGGTTTCCCAAGCCGTCGAGTTGGGCCTTGAAGGTATAACCTTGAGGACCCGCCAAATGACCCAAGTGGATCAACGGGTTGTAGAGTGTTGACGATGCATGATGGAGACAATATACCAAGTCGTCAAGCCCACACCGAACCTTAGTACTTCCTCCATAGCTCCACGCCAAGCATCGAGGGAATCCCCACATGTGCCCATTTCCCACCGGCTCGACGACTGTTTTTTTTCTCATCCGGAGGGCGCCGAGAAACCCGGTGAGATGTTATAGAAACGGTCTTCCATGTTTCGCTTTCCCTGATATCTTTCCTCAACCGTGCGGCATGTGTCTTGTTTATCGTCTTTCCCGACCGAGTCGACCACCCGGGCGAGCCGATCACCTTGATATCCCATATTAAATGGCCATTCTTTAGAGTTAAATATCTCGACAACCATGCTTCTAGAGGAATTGTAACTTAAGTATAAAGCTTAATAGTATATAATATATAGATATATAGGGGTTATAACCTACCTATCCTTATACTTACAAGGATAATATAAATTACGCCTGTATTTTTAGTATTTTTGATTATTTAAATATAATTAGTATAATATAACTTGGGAGTTATAAAATAGATATTTTAATAGTTTTAAGGTATATATACCTAATTATATTTATCTTATCCCTCTCAATTATGTGATTGTTGAGATATTCAACTCTCAAACATGGCCATTGAGTGTGGAAAACAGGGGTGGTCGGCTCGCCCGGGTGGTCGACTTCGTAAATCTCGCTTTCCATGCTCGAATGCAGAGATGATCCGGAGCAACACTCAACCCAAGCCTTTGTTTTAACTATTTGGTTGAGCCTCACTACTCGAAACGAGCATTCGTGGTCTATTTTTACTCGGGACCTTGGTCCAAGGTACCACCATCTAGATTCGCAATGGGCATGTCAGAATTGTTGAAAGCTCCGGGAGTGCGGGGTGAGGGAACCATCACAGTTCATATTATTAAACTCGGGACTAATATCATTATTCAATATAGGAAGTCAACAAAGAAGACATTTGAAACCACGCCGTACAGCATTTCCACCTGCTGCCAAGTATACCGAGTCCGGTCGGGAGCGATCCAAAACGAGGCTCTCTATACACAGCGATGATCTTACAACAGGGGGGTATATCAGGTTTATTTTATGGGACTAGCATTCCCGTCGAACCGTGCGTTCGACGGCGTCGCCTTAGACAGTCTCGCGCTCGGTCTTCTCGCGACGAGCACGACCGGTAGGCGACCAGGGGAAGTGGGCAACCGGAATGACGAAAAAGCTGTTGCTGCTGTCGGCGATACCAGCAAGGGCGTTGTACCAGGCAGCGAAGGCAGCCAAGAGACCGAAGAAGCCACCAGCCTTGATCACGGGAGGGTTGGGCATGCCATGGGAGTCACGCTCGAGATAACCAACACCGAGAAGCAAGAAGGCAAGGTCGAGGAAGAGGAAGAGGAGGAAGAACGCAACAGTGGACCTCAGGGTGCAGAAGAGTAGGATGGTGGTGAAGATGAACCAGCCCTGCAAAACCGTCAGCGCATTCGATCCCGTGACCTCAGCTCTCGACTCGAGATACTCACCATGAGGAACAGTCCGAAAGAGTTGTAGAACATTGAAGTACCACCGGTATCGATGAGGCCGGCCTCAATGTTGAAACCACCAGGGGTGAGGACAATGGCGAAAGCGAGCCAGAAACCACCATAGGATGACAGAGCGGTGGCACCAAAAGTGTTTCCAACTGCCATTTCCCTACAGAGAAGCCACGGTCAGTCAAGGCTCCTGATATACTACGGAACGCAACAGCGCAGAACGTACCACATGCCAGCAAGCAATTGGACGAGACCACCATAACCGAATGCAAGGGCGACGACAATGTTGGGCGCGGTGATGTCGCGTGCGCCCATGTTGATACAGCTAAGCACGAATGTGGTGAGGGCGAAAGCACTCAGGCCCAGGGGCGCTGGGTTGGCGAACTTGCGCGCCTCGACAGACTTGTAGAGACCCGGCTGGAACTCACCACCGAAGGGACGGAGAACCGCCTCCTTGGTGTTGACGTGGGAAAGAGGGCCATAGCCAAAGCGCGAATGATGCTCCTCAGCACTCAAAGGCGCGTTGCTGTTGGGCGCAGTGGCGGCATTGGGGGCAGCAGGAGCAGCAGCAGGACCAACGTCCTTCTCAACCGCTGGATTCTGTTCAGTAGACATCGCCAAGTTCACAAGCTTCAGCGCAGATCCGATTTGCCTTTTTTTGGTCTTTTTTCTTTCTCTAAAGTTTGGACACAAAATCCAGCTTGCTGGAGACGCGAAAGGTTGTTATTGAGGGTCGACCACAATTCAGGGAAGAAAGAAAAATGCCTCAAAAAAATGCACACAGCACAGCTCGTGTGGGTCAAACAACAGAGGAGGTGATGAGCCTGAGGAACGGACCAGAGGGGGGAATGGGAAATAAATAGAGAGAAACAAGGAGGAGAATGTCAGAGCAGGAGGGAGAAGAGTCAATCAGAAATCGTCTCTGGTGCATGGGTTGGATGGAACGAGAACACAAGCCGGATGAACGCAGACTGGAAGCAACTTACCGAAAGAGGGAGGAAGCACCGTTAGCCCTGAATGCTGATCTGCGAGCTCAACTCCCTTTTGTTATGATTTGATTTCCCCGGTGGAAAAACCGCACGTCTTCAAACGATTCGATTTTCCCCAGTGGCTCCCGGGAGTGGAGCGAGGTGTGCGTTGAGAATGATGTGCACCCGCGTCTATCCACAAAAGGGATGGACGGCTCTCGGAGACACGCCGGAGTGGTTTTAGCTGAACTTTACGACAAACAATGAAGAGGAGACGGCAGAATCGAGATTTGAGGACAGGCTAAAAGAATTCTTGAGGAGAACGAGAGGTGCAGCCAGGAGATATACGCATCGAGCGGTGACTGGGCCCTTTCGTAACCATGGAAGAAAATCTCCTCCTCAAGATGTGGGGAATGGAACTTGGATGGGGGCCAAGGGCGAAAGGAAGTTGCCAAACTCCCACAAGCAGCTCTGCGACCCTGAGCCGTCACCGCAACAAGGCAGGTCGCGCAATTCGAGGCATTGCAGTGAGGGAAGGCTTTGTCACAGGATTACTGACTTTCGAGAACCCCGGAAATAAAAGTGGAGACAGTGCGCCGAAAGCTTAAACCAATGGAAAGAAGAACTTCCGGATGGCAGGATTTGTGGTTGGCTCTTGGTCACAGAGCCAAGAACGAGGCCACGACAGACGGGAAAGCACCATACGTTCTGGTACCATCCAGGGCCAGCTTAGACCAAGCCTGTTAACATGCGTGGATCTCGATCCTTGAGTCTGGCCGCTGGGCTGATATGAAATTGTCTCGCGTTGGCTTGTTTCTTGTGCGTTCCAGTCTTGAATGCTGAGCTGGAGCTCTTGAGCTTTCAGCCATCCTCCAACCCAGCGAGCCGGCGATTCCGAGAAGTTCCAGTCAGGCCCGGAATCAACAACGAACTGAAGGTGATCGACTCGACGCAGCATCTCAATTTTCGCCTGTCCTGATGATCCGCAGATGCTTTCCTCTTGGATCTCGCGACCTCCAAGAAACCAAAGAGCTCAGTAACAGCCTAATAATTGGGCAGGGACGGCTGGAGAACCGGCTAATTTGGGAAGGAAACAGTGGTGCAGGTGACAACGACTGGTGGCCAGGCGGAATCTGAACGATGGGGAGCAGTGGGCCTTTCAAGGTTCTCTCGAGGTGAGCAGAGCCCGAGGTCGCAAAGCCAAAAGCTTGAACTGGGAGTGTGTGGAACGCGCCTCCGGTCGGCTGTTGCACAACCGCAATCAACCAGCAACATTACTGTCAGCAATCATCCCTCTCATTTCCCTGAGGAGAGGAGTGAGACCTCTGTTCTCATCCTCATTTCTCTGGCCACATGGAACCCTTGAGAACCCCAAGATCCTTTGCTGTGCCGCTCTCACGTTCAATCAACCCTGGCTGAGATGATCCACTTCCAAAAGTCCAAGCGCGTCGAGGCTCCATCAGCAACCTTGAGAAGCACTCAGGAGCCTCCCTGAAAGCTGTCAGCGTGGCAGTCCCTTCTGACGGACAAATGATCTCTCTGAATTTCTGGATCCACGGTTGACATCGCACGGTGCAGAAACTCCTCGTCAATCGACCCGCAGTTTGCGACCAAAGGAAATTACGCTGGACCTTGCTGCCTCTCCTCAACTTCTGGGAGGATGAGACTGAATGACAAATTGAAGGCTTCAAACAGTAGCTCCAATCTCCTCCCTTTCTCTCGAGGGAGTCGGCCCAGGGGCAAGGAAATTTTGACAAGACAAGAATCTGGATGACGAGAGAGCGTTTCCCTTTCTTCTCCGTTGATGCTGCGCCCTTCAGTCGAGGCGATCTTCATCGCTTGGTCATGAAATGAAACAAGGAACTTCTTTCGGTTCAAGACACACGAACCCAGGAGCGGGTCAGGAACCGAAAGCTCATTGGAACATCGCCTCAGAGCCTTGTCGAAAGTGAAACCCGAGGATGCGCTTTGACAACAGCTTGACTCTTCCAGACAGGCGCTGTTGTTGGGTCAGGATGGCCTCCGCGCCGCATTCAGCAAAAGATATCCCGCCACGCAGTCGGCCCTGGCCCTGCCGACGAATCACGAAGAAGCTTTTGCTTCCCTTGGCTGACTTCATCGGTGCTGCAAGCCATCACACTTCTTTCTGCGAGCTCGTCATTGGTGCGAATTCTCTGAAGCGAGCCTCGTCCTGAGTGACACAAAAGCCACGAAATTTGAGAAAGAATGACGAAGCTGCTCGAACAGAGCGACTTGAGCTCTTCATGACTCCAGAATTTCTCCGCTCGCAACCCTGCCCGTGTTCGCGACACATCTCCTGCCTCGGCTCGTCCTCAACTTCCTGGTCGAGGAGGGCACCCGGGCACGAAGACTGAATCATCATGCCTGGAAGCGAATTCCCGAACTGATCGGAAGAGGGGAGGGGCCTCCTGGGAGGTGCCGAGAGGACAAACAAACACCGTTTTCTGAATCTCACGCTCCCCAGGCCTGAGCTGGTCTTGAATAGCACTATTGGTGACAAATTCCGTCCGTCTTCCACGATTTGCTCTCGGTCGGGGTCCTTTCGAGAAGACTTCCTTTTCTCCGGCTTGGTTCGCCCCAGTGCGGAGAAAGTCCCAAGACTCCGTCACTCTGCCCAGGAATCCTTTCTCCCTCCAGCCCTCGAAAGGCTGGTTCCCCATCTCCGAATTCCGAGAGTCAGTGGCTCAAACACTCACGGTTTGCGGAGAGATTCTCCAAGATCTCAGGCAACAGTTGATCTCATGGGGTGCGGAGCATCACCCCACACAAGATGCGCGACAACGCACAGCAGTTGCGAAGTCGAGCTTGCAAGTTGATCGTGGGAGCTGACGAGGCCGCAACCGAGCTTCGCTGCCTGGTGCGTTGACTCCGTGGACGACAGCTGTGTCAGCGGCGCTTCCCTCGACGCTTTGATCTCCATTTCCAGATTTCAATTCTTCAACAACGTCGTGATAATGTCACGGGATGAGGGGAGTCGACGGCTCGGTTCAGCGTTGATCGTCTGCTCTTTTCCTAACAAAGCATTGAGCTACCTTGATGATGATAGTTCCCCTCATGGATGGAAATGATTTGTTCCCTCCTCAACCATGGGAAGACATCACAAGCTTGTGTGTCTTCTCCGCGTCGTCCATCCGTCCATCCGGGCCTTCCGAGACAGACCCCCAATGCTGAGCCCCGCTGCCGAATGGCAGCGCAGGCCCGAATACAAGCTCGAGCTTTTCTCCATTCCAGCGCATCCAGCCGGCCCAGCCATCAGCTCTGGGGAAATTGCATCCACATTTTCCAGAATTGGCGTGCAAGTTGCACATGTCCTTGGCCTTGGGCCCTGAAGCGAGTGTCATCTTACTCACATTCCCAATTCTTGGGTCCAACTCTTTGCCCCATAATCGGGTCGGCGGAGCGGCAGCCTCGGATCAATTTCTCAGCAATGATCGTCGCCTTCCGCCTTCGAAACTCAACTCGACAGGAGACAGCCAGGACGCACCCGGATAACTTGTCGGCTCGGAGCACCCAAGCGGCCAAGCCCTCGGCGCGCTGCGCAAGGCTGTCAGTCCGGGCAAACCCTTCTGGGCTTTGGCTTCGGGATTGGCAAACAAAGGCAACACATGAGTTTTGAACACGACTTCAGTTCACAATCCGAAAACTTGGATCGCATCGTCATTACTGCCGACACCCTACTGCTGCGGAGAAATCCTGATCAGGTCACTTGCCGGCCCTCAGGACGATTCCCCCCCCCCGGCAGACGAC